>NC_090653.1:299720916-299825916 GCF_040937935.1 Hyperolius riggenbachi | reverse complement strand
CACACCACATCTACACACACACACACTACACACACACACCACATGCACACACACATTCACACTACATGCACACACACTACACACTCACACACTCACACACTACACACACACCACATGCACACACTCACACCACATGCACACACACTATACACACACACACACACACACACACTTACATACTACACACTTACACACACACTTACACACTACACACACACACATCCACTACACACAGACACACACACACACACCACATGCACACACACTACTCACACACTACATGCACACACACACACTACACGCACACACACTATAAGTATTGATAAAGTTATTGGCGAATGAAAGGAAGGAGTGGTAAGTGGTGAAAATTGCTCTGGTCCTAAAAGTGAACCAGAGACGAAGCACTCTCATGTATTTACCATATATATCAGTGGGAACATTAGAGAAAACACCTATCCTGCTCTCTGTTTCATCCTTCACTGCTCAGCCTGCTTGTTACCAGCCCTGATAAAATCCCCCACTGAGCATTCGGTCTGGCTTTGCTCAGGAATCATTATAGCTGAGTCATTATAGCAGAGCCAGAAGGGGGCAGGCTTGGGCTTGAAAAGACATCAGAGAAGACAGACTCAGCTATAATGATTCCTGAGCAAAGCCTTTCCTGAGGGTGCTTCCTCTCTGGTTCACTTTAAAGGAGGTATCAGGCATTTTGAAGAAAATGAGATCTACTTACCTGGGGTTTCTACCAGCCCCTGGAAGGCTATGTGTCCCTTGCCCTAGCTCCGCCCCAGGCCTGTCCCCCAGGGTCCCCTCCGTAGCAGCCTCTGCACATGCGCGAGCACGGCCGTGCCGCTTGCGATCACGTGGCCAGGAGCTTTGTGCGCAGGCGCAGTACGGAGCGGCCAGAGAGCTCCAGAAGATTGGCGAAGCCTCCCGCAGCGGCACAAGTGAGCAGTCTACGAACCATCGGTCAGAGACAGCTAATGAAGGAGCCAGCGCTGGGATGAGAGATCCGTGAGAGGAGCGGGCCTGGAATGCACTACAAATCGCTAGCGTTTTTAATTAACGTTTTCTAAGCGATTTCATGAACGTTTTCCGGCGCTTTTGGGAGCGATTTCAAAAAGTGTAAGCGTTTTGCCATCGATTGTGTAGCGATTTGGGATTACCGATTTTAATTCTCATTGGTCCTTTCAATGTATCATAATTTTATTGACAGTTTGCAGTAATGTAAAATCGCACTCAAATCGCTATGCACAGCACTTCATGCGCGATTTGCCAGCGCATCAATACTTTACATTGAAGCGCAAACACTCCCAAAATGCTGCATGTCCTGCGATGGCGATTTTGCTAATCGCAATCGCTACTGTGGGATTTGTTACATTTATTTACATTGGCAGAGCGTTTAGGGAAATTGCTGGCGATTGAAAGCGCTCCCTAAGTGTTCAAAAAAGCGCTCTAATAGGTTCCAGGCTTTAAATCAAGCGTGTATGATTTGCATTCATTTTGAGCAGTCCCCACAGTCCCCGTACCCTGTCCCTGAGGTCCTCGGCCTGCCGGAGGCTCATCTTCAGCGTGTACACCATGTTCACCATGTCCTGGTACTGCTCCAACGCCTGCCGCCGCTCGTCCTCCAAGCCCTGGATGTACAGCCGCGACTTCTCCCCGCTTATCTCTTTTGGCAAGTCCTAAACCAGTTCAAAAGAAATAATCTCATTTAAATTATTATTATTATTATTAATAAACCACATTTATAAAGTGCTAACAATAGACAGGGGAGACACCACAACATGAAGCAATGTCACGCAGGGAAATGACAGCATGTAATGGTACACAAGATAGCGATGTAACAATGCTGGGATAAATATAGTCCATATGGCAGAGAAGAGCACAGAGGGAGGGGGGCTCTGCCATATAGGCTTATAATCTAAGGGGGGTGGAGGGGAGGGACACATAAGGTAGAGTGACCAGATTTTTGTGGGTCCAACCTGGGACAGGGAGGGGGGGCGGCGCGCGCAAAAAGTGGGGAGGACTGAGGAGCGCGCAACGATGAAGACAGGGGGGGGGCTGCGGGGCGTCGAAAAATGGGCGTGGCCACGAGATTGTATGGGCGGAGCTAACGTAATGATGTAACAGCGAGGCATAAGAAAGCAGTGTTTACGCCATGATGTGGACAAACGAGACTTTGCATCATGGGTGTGCAGACACTGTGTGATGCTAATAGTATACCGTAACCACAAAGAGCAAACATAGCCATCTATGACCATTAAATAATAAATGCAGCAACAGTTACCCCGGACACCAGAAAATAAACGCAATAGGCAACATGTCAGCACAAAATAACCGCAATGCGGGCAACATGTCAGTACAAAATAAAAACGCAATGCGGGCAAACATTTCCCCAGAAAAGAAACGCAATGCGGGCAAACATTTCACCAGAAAAGAAACGCAATGTGGGCAAACATTTCACCAGAAAAGAAACACAAATTGCGGGCAAACATTTCACCGGAAAAGAAACGCAATGCGGGCAAACATTTCACCAGAACATAAACGCAATGCGGGCAAACATTTCACTAGAAAGTAAACGCAATGCGGGCAAAATTTCACCTGGAAAAGAAAGCATTTACTCACCTGGCAGAAGTCTCCGGCCTCTGGCGCGCTGCTCCCGGGACCATCTTGCTGCTGATCTTCTCTCCTGCGCTGACAGGGCTACGGCAAGATGGGGCCCGAAGCCCTGTACTGGAGACACAAATAGTCTCCAGTACAGGGCTCCGGCAGCCATCTTGCCGTAGCCCTGCTCGCCTGCCGGTGTCGGAACAGACACCGGAAGAAGCAGGAGGCTGGAGCGGGGCTGTGGGCAATGAACTGGCACGGCGTCTATAGACGCCGCTGCCAGTCCATGAGTATAGAGTGGCCAGAGTCCCGAGGCCGGGACGTCCCGCTGCTGAAAGCGGGACGTTTCCCGGGACCTCATGCAGCCTGGGACAGCGGACCCCGAATCCGGGACGTGTCCCGGGTAATCCGGGAAGTCTGGTCACTCTACATAAGGGCAGGGCCGGGCCACCTATAAGGCGGGGTGAGGCGGGTTCCTCAGGCGGCAAAGTCTGAGGGGGGGGGGAGCTGGAGGAGGTAGCACTAGAAAGTAAACGCAATGCGGGCAAAATTTCACCTGGAAAAGAAAGCATTTACTCACCTGGCAGAAGTCTCCGGCCTCTGGCGCGCTGCTCCCGGGACCATCTTGCTGCTGTTCTTCTCTCCTGCGCTGACAGGGCTACGGCAAGATGGGGCCCGAAGCCCTGTACTGGAGACACAAATAGTCTCCAGTACAGGGCTCCGGCAGCCATCTTGCCGTAGCCCTGCTCGCCTGCTGGTGTCGGAACAGACACCGGAAGAAGCAGGAGGCTGGAGCGGGGCTGTGGGCAATGAACTGGCACGGCGTCTATAGACGCCGCTGCCAGTCCATGAGTATAGAGTGGCCAGAGTCCCGAGGCCGGGACGTCCCGCTGCTGAAAGCGGGACGTTTCCCGGGACCTCATGCAGCCTGGGACAGCGGCCCCCGAATCCGGGACGTGTCCCGGGTAATCCGGGAAGTCTGGTCACTCTACATAAGGGCAGGGCCGGGCCACCTATAAGGCGGGGTGAGGCGGGTTCCTCAGGCGGCAAAGTCTGAGGGGGGGGGGAGCTGGAGGAGGTAGCAGGCAGGAAGGAGAGCAGCGGCCACAGTGGTGGGGAGGGGGGGGGTAAGTTAATTGGCTTCCCCCTAAAATTGGCCCTAGACTATGATACATACACTACACAATACATACATAGACATTGGGCTGTGGTAGGGATTAGCGTGTGAGCTCCTCTGAGGGACATTTAGTGACATGACTATGTTGGAAGAGGTTGCCGCTATATATGACAATAGAGGGTCCCTGGAGGATTAGGCCAGGCATAGAGGGGGTCCTGGAGAGGGGGGGGGGGGGAGGTGAAAAGGAGGGTTCTGGGGGAGGGAGTTTGGGCATAGAGAGGATCCCAGAGGGGGAAAGGGGCAGGGCATAAAGGGGGTTCCCAGAGGGAGGCGGTCATAAAGGGGGTTCCTGGAGGGGGGCGGGCATAAAGGGGGTGCCGGGGAGGGGTTCCGGAGGTGGGCGCACCTGTAGCGGATTATCCAGCTCCTGGATTTTGGCTTTGAGCAATTCGTTCTCCCTCTGCAGCTCGTAGATGACGTCATGTCCCGGCCGCTTCTCGATGGCGTTCTTCAGCTTCAGCGTCTGTTTCCTCTCCACCTTACAGTCGTCCTCCGCCTTCATCAGGTGATGCTTCAGCTTCTCGATCTGCAGGACGCGGACATTTATCATTTTGTTTATCATACATTCACACGGGGATTTACATCAAACAAACCTAATCTCACATTGCTCTGCCATGGCTGCATCCCCTATCTTACGGTGGCCACACACCATACAATCAAATCGATGGACTTCACTATTTTTTCAATAAAAATGATGCATTGCATACAAAATTGCAATTCCCCCCCCCCCCCCCCCCCCCCCACACACACACACACACACACACTCTGATGTTCACCTGGCTTTTTTAGTTAGATTTGGTGGGAGCTAGCATCCACCAGGCCCCTAGACTCTACCCAGGCCTTAGGCAACTGCCTAGGTTTGCCTAGTGGATGATCCGTAGCTGCCCCCTCTGCACACAAGGATCAGATAATGGTAGACTGACCTCAAGCTGCAGGTCTCGGTTCTTCATGACGGCGGCGGTCTTCTCCTCGCTCAGCTGGGCGTATTTCATGGCCAGCTCGTAGATCTCATCTTTGCACTTCTTGAGTTCCTTGTTGAAGTTCTCTCGCTCCTCCTTCATCTTCTGGACCCTCTCCTGGTGCTTCTTTAGCTCACTGTCCCTCACCTGAAGCTGGCGGATGGTGGCGTCCTTCTCCGTGGCCTCGGCAGCCAGCTCCTTGTACCTCCGCCTCTCCTCCTGGATGGTCTGCTGTAACTTCATCATCTCGTTCATCAGTAGCTGTGTGAGGCTGGACTCCCCGGCCGTATCTGTGCCCGAGACAAGACCGAGAACAAGCTGAGGTAACAGTCATTATACTGTATGTATGTACATATATATATAGATATATATATATATATATATATATATATATATATATATATATATATATATATATGGGTCATCCATAAAGTAACAGCCAATGGCTTCTGTCTACCATGCAATAATTCTTTCTGTGTCATGTAACTTGCATCTCAGGTCAGGGTAACCTCTCCTCTCCCTGCACTGCTTGTCATGTGACTGCAGAACGCCTGTAACTGTTTGTTCGGCAGTATTAGCATGAAGCCCCGCCCCTTCTTAATCCCTCCAACCTATAGGTGAGGAGTGTGATGCTACTACAACAAAGGTATTGAAAACCTTCTAAAAGATATGATAAATGTTAGCATAAAGGATGTGATTAAGATAATCAGAAGATACAGCGAACTGCACGCAATGAACTTTTTCTCCTAAGAGATTATAGTCATATTCTCTTTAAAATAACATAAGCATTTTTTACGATTGAAAAAGTACCGTTAACAAAAGTTGGTGGAACGGTACTATCTTCCTGCTTGTCGTTAATTTAAAAGGCGTTTTATGACAAGGACCCATATGCAATTAGCGAGTTTTCTCCTAAAAGATAATCTTCTATTTAGAATAACTTTTTAGTACTTTGCAATTGAAAAAGTACTATAAAAATTATTTTGAGTATTTTCTTGCTTTTTGGTGGCTTAAAGGGACCCCGAGCAGTAGATAAAAATGAAATCGGAGCTTACCTGGGGCTTCCTCCAGCCCACAGTAGGCCGCGAGGTCCCCTGGCGTCCTCCTGGCTCCTCTCTCGGTCCTGCTTGTGACTTCATTACCGGCGACACCCGGGCCGAGTGTCAGCCCAACACTTCCTGAGCGGTGACGCTCTACGTCATCATGCCGCTCGCTACGCGTTATCACGGCAACCAGTGTGACGGTCCTGCGCATGCGCGGTTTAGAGTTAGAAAACCGCAGCGCGTCACCGTTCAGGAAGTGTTGGGCCGACGCTCGGCCCGGGTGTTGCCAATAGTGAAGTTGCCAGTGGGATCGGGAGAGGAGCCAGGAGGATGCGTGGGACCTAGCAGCCTACGGTGGGCTGGAGGAAACCCCAGGTAAGTACCAATTTCATTTTTATCTACTGCTTGGGGTCCCCTTTTAAAGGCATTTTATTGTAAGTTTAAAAATATCACCTAGGTGAAAACTTAGGAGGAAATGTGAATTGCATATGAGCCAGTGTGTCTAAAATAAAATAAAATAATTAATTGTTTTAAATGAAAATGGCCGTTCCTTTCTGGATGTCCCTCGTAATATTCATGTGAGCCATGATGTGATTTTTGATTGATGGCACATAAGGGTCCCATACACTCAGACGATTTTTGGCCGATCAATGGATCGATTGCAAATCGATTGACCAATCGACCGATTTGCGGCTGATTTTGATCGATTTCAATTGATCGGGCAGGCTGGAAAATCTAGGTCGATCTGTTGAGATTTCTTATCATTTTGCATTGGCCCTAAAGGAAATCTGATGGCAAAAAAATGCCATCAGATCGATTTTCAATAGATTTCAAACTGAAATCTATTGGAAATCTATTTCTAGTAAAAAATGTTCCTAAACACATCAGATAGATCAGAAATCTATCTGATGATCTATCTGCTGCTAATCTAACGAGTGTATGGCCACCTATAGAGTTGCATCGGATCCAATGGTGCAATACATTCTGAAATCTATTGGAAATCTGTCCCTAGCGTGTGGCACAGATCAGATAGATTCCTGTCAGATTCGATCTGACAGGCATCTGACAGAAATCTATCTGATAGTCGAATCTGCTGCAAATCTATCAGTGAATGGCCACCTTTACTTTATGGCGATTCCACACTAATCTAACCTGATATTTATATATTAGATTTTTTTTCAGTATGGTGCTTATATAAACCCTATTGTCTAGTATGCGTTTTGTGCGTTTTCTCTTTCTTCATAGCAGTGCATTGTGAAAAAGCTTTCAGTTAAAATGCGTATAGTGTGAACTGAGCCATTGGGAAGCATGGGCATTACTTACATTGCAAAACAATGGCAAATTGAATCGAATCGAATCCCGATCGGACATGTTGGATTGAATCGAATCGAATCAGTGAATCAAATTGAACGAAAAATTGTACGGTGTAGATGGGGCTTAAAAGGGCCCTTACTGATCCCGATGATTGCAGCATCTCCTCCTGAGATCTAATCTAAACAAATCTTGGGTTTTTTTGTTAGTGGAAAAAAAACAAAACATCAGCGATTAAAAACCCCTGGAGCGTTAAACAATAATGAAAGAATGTATTCCGCAGAAGTAAAGTGAGACGGGCAAGTTGCGGCGGATTCTTCTCTGATTCTGGAAGGAGATAGGCTTTCCGATACACTGAGGGCGATAGGGGACACAACTCATGCAGATATCGGGTTACCGCCGCCCGTCACGCACACACACTCACTCGCATGTGGATCCATCTGAAAATGGAGCCTGCGAATAATGGAGCACGATGTTGCTGCTAATCTGTTTGTCGCTTATCGCTATTTAACATTAAAGCCTTATCGTTATTTAGCATTAACACACAGTACCTATCCCGAGCCCCTAAACCCCTCCCCCCCGGTGGTGCCTAACCCTAACCACCCCCCTGGTGGTGCCTAACCCTAACCACCCCACTGGTGGTGCCTAACCCTAACCACCCCACTGGTGGTGCCTAACCCTAAGCACCCCCTGGTGGTGCCTGACCCTAACCACCCCACTGGAGGTGCCTAACCACCTCCCTGGTGGTGCCTAACCCTAACCACCCCACTGGTGGTGCCTAACCCTAACCACCCCCCTGGTGGTGCCTAACCCTAACCACCCCCCTGGTGGTGCCTAACCCAAACCACCCCCTGGAGGTGCCTAACCCTAACCACCCCCTTGGCGGTGCTTAACCCTAACCACCCCCTTGGCGGTGCCTAACCCTAACCACCCCCCCTGATGGTGCCTAACCCTAACCACCCCCCTGGTGGTGCTTAACCCTAACCAACCCCCTGGTGGTGCCTAACCCTAACCAACCCCCTGGTGGTGCCTAACCCTAACCACCCACCCCCTGGAGGTGCCTAACCCTAACCACCACCCCCCCCCTGGTGGTGTCTAACCCTAACCACCCCCCCCCCTGGTGGTGCCTAACCCTAACCACTCCCCTGGAGGTGCCTAACCACCCCCCTGGTAATGCCTAACCCTAACCACCCCCCTGGTAATGCCTAACCCTAACCACCCCCCTGGTGGTGCCTAACCCTAACCACCCCCCTGGTGGTGCCTAACCCTAAGACCTCACTGGTGGTGCCTAACCCTAACCACCCTCCGGGTGGTGCCTAACCCTAAGCACCCCCCAGGTGGTGCCTAACCCTAAGCACCCCCCTGGTGGTGCCTAACCCTTACCACCCCCCTGCAGGTGCCTAACACTCGCATGTATACTCACCTATGATCATGGACCCGTCATGCACACACATGTCACTCGCATGTATACTCACCTATGATCATGGAGAAGACGCGGGACGGCTCCTTGCCGGTGATCTTCATGTACAGGTGGGGGTAATACAGCTCCAGGCTCTCCAGAAAGGCTCCGTACCCCTTGTGTCCCGTCCTCTGTAGGATGTCCAGCAGCACCCCTGCAAGAAACATACGGGGGGGGGGTCAGTACACAGCAGACACAACACGCAGCAAACAGCGGTATATGTGTCAATATAAGGGGGAACATAGTCAGGTGGGGGGGCACATGCGGGAGGGGGGGTCAGTACACACACAGCGGACACAACACGCAGCAAGCATGCAAACGGAGGGATACACGTCAACATATATGTGGGGACACATGCGGGGGTGGAGGGGTCAGTACACAGCGCACACAACAAGGAGCAAACAGCAGGATACGTGCCAATATAACGGGGAAATAAAGTCAGGTGGGGGAGAGAAAGGTAAAAGAGTTAAGGTGCGTACACACATGCAACTATAGTCGTTTGAAACGATCGTTCCCCGATCATTTCAAACGACGATCTTTTAAAAAAAAAACAGCCAACGACCATGAAGTATAACGACGGACGAGCTAGATCGTTAAAAACGAATGATCTATCTTGGAGGATTTTTTCCAATGACGATCGTTTGCAAAAGTAGTACATCGTTGGAAACGGTCGTTCGTACTCGGCTTGCCATGCGCATTTCGCTATTTCTCCATGGAATTTTTCATTTTTATGCGCAAGCGCAATAGTTGCTTTACGTGATGTAACGTTCGTGCTAACGATCAGATCGTTACACACTTTTAAAAACTAACTTTACTTAGGTCGTTCTTTCGTCAATTAAAAGTTCTTTCGTCGTTCACAACAAACGATCGTTGTCGTATGTGTGTACGTAGCTTTAAGGTGCGCACACACATGCGATAACCACCGCGCGAAATGACCAATAACCGTTTCACCCGCCAATCATTATGTGAATGTAGCGGCCGCCTGTCAATCCTGCTCAGAAAGTCCAAGAGTAGGTCCGCACACCAGCTTTTCAAATAAGCCAAAGGTAATTTTATTCCATCATAATGTGTCAACACTATGTATGACAATTGTTTCGGGGCCACACAGGGTCCCCTTCCTCAGATACGTGCAGACAAACATCTTAGTGAACAGCACAATACATTAAATACAAAAAATGACAAAAAAGGTCAGCCCATAGAGGTCAAGAATACGCCCCCTCATTGGAAATGTAAACAACAGGCAATAGAGCGATCAATGCTAAATACACATATGAGACACAAATCAATAGATAGTATCCATCACTGGTATCATGCCCTCACAAGGGTCTCTTTACAGACTTTGCTATAAGCATAAATTCATCCTAATGTTACTGTGGTTCAAAGCTGTCACTCACCAAAATATTCAAAATGATTGGCTACCGGTTCCCGCCATGAGGATCGCTCCGCTCCGCCACCAGCCGTTGATGGATAACAGCGTGGACTTCTGGGAAGCTGGTCCTACAACAACCAATCACAGCGCTGTTCGCATGTGAGTATCGCTGTCGGAGCCAGGAAACGCCGGACCGGAAGGGGCGCGGGCAAGGATCAAATATAAGATCCAAGAGTCCGTTCCCCACCAAGCACGTAGAGCCGCCGGACCGGAAGGGGCGTGGCCAAGGATCAAGCGTAATATCCAAAGGTCCATTCCCCACCACGCATGTCATAACCTGCCATGCTGGAAGGCGTGTCTTAGACGCAGTGCAAAAGCACGTTGTCATAGAAACACCCACGCTACCCCCCTCAGCCCACAACAAACGGCACGTTGAACTGGCACATCGCCACGGGACCAGCCACACACTCTGTGACATAGTGTTCTTCACTACAGTCCTGGCAAACGGAGCGATCCCCCCAAGGGAGTCCATAGACATGCATCTCATGGCGCAACCTCCGCAAATTGCGGTGCGCCACAGATGATGCATGTGTATGGTGAGCAGCAATATAGATGAATGGGGGAAAGGAAGGAGAGGGAAGCAACAAAGAGGGAATAAAGAGACATATGGGAACCTATAAAACCAACAAACAGTGCATTGCAAAAAATAGGACATATCATAAATATGAGCCACATATTAAATCATTAAGATAATCAATCACTAAGCAACATATATCTATTTCCTAACATCTCTTGGCAAGAAACTATCTCTCATCAAGATAGCATGTAAAAGAATTGAACTGATTCAAGCCCCTAGGTGTCACTGTATCCATGGTATAAATCCAATAGGTTTCTTTTTGTAGGAGAAGTCTGTCCCAATCACCTCCTCTCCGAGGTTTTTTGACATGGTCAATAACGAGACCTTTAAGTTCACTGACTCGGTGACCCATTTCCACAAAATGTACCGCTACTGGTTTAGTAGAGTCAAGCAATTTACCCTCCATCTTTGCCTTTATTGCCACACGGATGTCACTCCTGTGACGTTGAAATCTTACTTTAAATGCCCCAGTGGTTTTACCTATATATCCTAGGCCACAGGGGCATTTTAGTAAATAGACACAATGTTCAGAATTACAATTGTAATAATTGTTCATATAGAATTTCTTGCCAGATCTAGGGTGCGTAAAATAGGTACCTGTAATAAGAGAGTTACATACATTACAATTAAAACATCTGTAGCAACCCTTCCTTTCAGAAAATGAAAATTGTTTCTTGCAGTATTTTTCACATGGATCAGCCTGTACCAGAATATCCCTAATGTTCTTGCTAGACCTATAGGAGAGCAGGGGTTTCTCTCTAAGCATTGGATTCAGATTCCTATCCGACTGCAGGATAGACAGATTTTTTTTCAACCGATCTTTTTACAACAGAAGACCTCGAATTAAAATCCTGCACAAATGGAACACTATTCCTCACCTGTCCCGTTGTAGTGCCATTAAAGATGGCATATGCCTTATCAATTGCAACATGTAGAATGCGCTCAGGATATCCTCTCTCAAGAAATCTAACCCTCATTTTCTCCATTTCACCCTTTGCATCCTGTACACTCGAACAAATCCTCAGTACCCTGAGAAATTGAGAAATAGGTAGTCCATTCATCAAATGGCTCGGGTGGGCACTACTGTACATCAATAGAGTATTCCGATCAGTCGGCTTTCTGTACAATGTAGTGCCCAACCCAGTCTCAGTTTTAATAATCATAACATCCAAAAAAGGCACAGAATTCTCAGAGATCTCTGGATTAAACACAATGCCGGCGAACAGTGAATTCAAATAGTCAATGAAGATTAGGAGATCCTTCCGATCTCCCCTCCATAATAGGAACACGTCATCGATGTACCTCGACCACATAACTACATGGTCCAGGTACATCTGCGACGTAAACACCAGCGTCTCCTCAAGAAATCCTACAAACAAATTAGCATATGCAGGGGCAGCTGAGCTGCCCATAGCTGTCCCCCTACATTGTCTGAACCAGGTGTTTTCAAACCTAAAACAGTTACATGTTAGAATGAGTTCCAAACCTGCAAGAATAAATTCAGATGGTACAAGCATATTTTGCTGCTGACCTAAAAAATGTCTTACCGCATCTAGGCCTTCCCCATTGGGTATCGATGTATATAATGAACTGATGTCCATGGTGCACAGAATAACATCCTTAAGATTAGTTGTAATCCCATTTAGTTTGAGGAGAAAATGCTGTGTGTCCTTAAGGTAGGCAGGTAAAGATTGTACAATGGGCTGGAGGTGAAAGTCAATAAACTGAGCAATGGGCTGGGTCACCGAGTCAGATCCTGATATTATTGGACGATATTTTAGTGGTGTTAGTCCTTTGTGGACCTTCGGAAGTCCGTAAATAACCGGTTTTTGAGGATGTTGTGGCACAAGAAATTCCTCCTCTTTTTCCGTAACCCAGTTATTCAACCGTGCCAATGACATGAGGTCATTCAATTTATGAAGAATTGAAGGAGTGGGATCTCCATGGATGACACAGTAACTGCTTGTATCACTCAGCATTTCCTTAATACTTCTACTGTAGTCTTGATAATTTAGTACTACAATTGCTCCACCTTTATCCGCTGGCTTAATTAGGATTTCTCTATTTTCTTTTAATGATTTCAGAGCTAATCTTTCATTCCGTGTGAAGTTATGTGAACATTTTTTATCTTTGTTTTCTTTAAGTGTATCAAAACGTACAGTTTGGATGAAACTTTCAATGCTGGGAAAGGAGCCAGGGGGAATGAATTTACTCTTAAGTTTGAAGGCCGAGACTGCAGTGGAATCAGAGTTCGGTTTGTTATAGAAAAATTGTTTCAATTTGAGTGATCTTTCAAATTTAAAGAGGTCCACCTCAAAGCGGAAATCATCAAATTTAGGTGTCGGACAGAATGACAGTCCTTTCGATAGTACAGCCATCTCATGTTTGTTAAGGGAGTACTCACTCAGATTTATAACTGGGGATGTTGACTCCGTGTCGCTGGTCGCTGTAGTTGGGGTTGTGATTGATAAGGCGTTCCCCCTCTTGGATCGACCCCTCCTGAGTCTTCTCCGCCGCGGCCGCCCCGAAAACCCGATGCACCCGGAACATCACTATCAGATGTAGGATTCTCAGTCAATACGTCCGAATCAGGATTAGGTGCTGGTTTCGGTTTCCCTTTAGGTGGTGGTTTACCACCCCCTTTCGGTTTTGGCCACCTCTTTGGTCGTCCTCTCCTCTGAGATGCTCCCACGATCCATGGATAGATCCGACCTTCCTGATGGTCTTGGCAAATCTGTCTGTACTTTTCCCTTTTCTTTTGTTGTAATTGACCTTTATATATTTCAACCTCTTTTTCGATTGTTGATATTTGATCCGCAATTTTCTTATCCGTGTTCATCAATTCTTTAATGCCATTATGAACAGATGAAAGCTCCTTCTCGACTTGTAGTAACAGGACTCTTACTTCTTCAATAATCATCAACATATAATTTAACGAATGTTGCGTAGATAACGCACACCACCTCTCACAGAACTCTTTTTTATTTCGACTAATCGTAGGCTGAATCCCAAGGCGGAAACCTTTGGGTATCTTCTTAGTTCTATAATATTCAGAAAGCGTGTGTCCATGAAGTTCAAGGTCAACCTTCCGTTTCTTGAGGCGTTTTAATTCGTTAAGTAGATCAGTTGCAGAGTCCGCACCAAAGCCAACACGTCTATCACCAGGAAACAATATATTTTGTACTTCCTCCGGTGTATAACTGAATGTAGGCTCTTCTCCATTATGATCTTCCATTTGACCAATTAAGTGCCAGATAAAAACAATCTCACCCTCCACAAAAACTGTGGGTGGGTAGCAAAACCAATGCTGCAGTTGTTGATAATTGTCAATTCGTAGATAAAACTTTAGTTGAAAACATCAACAGGTAGTTGCCACGGGGGTGCTCGTCTCCAATGCTTTACAGTCAGTATAATTATTGGATCAGGAGCGGCACACCTTACCGTATTGTGTATGGGTGCTGGACCAGCGATGCAAAGCAACATCAAGTAGCATTCCAGAAAGTCCAAGAGTAGGTCCGCACACCAGCTTTTCAAATAAGCCAAAGGTAATTTTATTCCATCATAATGTGTCAACACTATGTATGACAATTGTTTCGGGGCCACACAGGGTCCCCTTCCTCAGATACGTGCAGACAAACATCTTAGTGAACAGCACAATACATTAAATACAAAAAATGACAAAAAAGGTCAGCCCATAGAGGTCAAGAATACGCCCCCTCATTGGAAATGTAAACAACAGGCAATAGAGCGATCAATGCTAAATACACATATGAGACACAAATCAATAGATAGTATCCATCACTGGTATCATGCCCTCACAAGGGTCTCTTTACAGACTTTGCTATAAGCATAAATTCATCCTAATGTTACTGTGGTTCAAAGCTGTCACTCACCAAAATATTCAAAATGATTGGCTACCGGTTCCCGCCATGAGGATCGCTCCGCTCCGCCACCAGCCGTTGATGGATAACAGCGTGGACTTCTGGGAAGCTGGTCCTACAACAACCAATCACAGCGCTGTTCGCATGTGAGTATCGCTGTCGGAGCCAGGAAACGCCGGACCGGAAGGGGCGCGGAAGGGGCGCGGGCAAGGATCAAATATAAGATCCAAGAGTCCGTTCCCCACCAAGCACTTAATTGGTCAAATGGAAGATCATAATGGAGAAGAGCCTACATTCAGTTATACACCGGAGGAAGTACAAAATATATTGTTTCCTGGTGATAGACGTGTTGGCTTTGGTGCGGACTCTGCAACTGATCTACTTAACGAATTAAAACGCCTCAAGAAACGGAAGGTTGACCTTGAACTTCATGGACACACGCTTTCTGAATATTATAGAACTAAGAAGATACCCAAAGGTTTCCGCCTTGGGATTCAGCCTACGATTAGTCGAAATAAAAAAGAGTTCTGTGAGAGGTGGTGTGCGTTATCTACGCAACATTCGTTAAATTATATGTTGATGATTATTGAAGAAGTAAGAGTCCTGTTACTACAAGTCGAGAAGGAGCTTTCATCTGTTCATAATGGCATTAAAGAATTGATGAACACGGATAAGAAAATTGCGGATCAAATATCAACAATCGAAAAAGAGGTTGAAATATATAAAGGTCAATTACAACAAAAGAAAAGGGAAAAGTACAGACAGATTTGCCAAGACCATCAGGAAGGTCGGATCTATCCATGGATCGTGGGAGCATCTCAGAGGAGAGGACGACCAAAGAGGTGGCCAAAACCGAAAGGGGGTGGTAAACCACCACCTAAAGGGAAACCGAAACCAGCACCTAATCCTGATTCGGACGTATTGACTGAGAATCCTACATCTGATAGTGATGTTCCGGGTGCATCGGGTTTTCGGGGCGGCCGCGGCGGAGAAGACTCAGGAGGGGTCGATCCAAGAGGGGGAACGCCTTATCAATCACAACCCCAACTACAGCGACCAGCGACACGGAGTCAACATCCCCAGTTATAAATCTGAGTGAGTACTCCCTTAACAAACATGAGATGGCTGTACTATCGAAAGGACTGTCATTCTGTCCGACACCTAAATTTGATGATTTCCGCTTTGAGGTGGACCTCTTTAAATTTGAAAGATCACTCAAATTGAAACAATTTTTCTATAACAAACCGAACTCTGATTCCACTGCAGTCTCGGCCTTCAAACTTAAGAGTAAATTCATTCCCCCTGGCTCCTTTCCCAGCATTGAAAGTTTCATCCAAACTGTACGTTTTGATACACTTAAAGAAAACAAAGATAAAAAATGTTCACATAACTTCACACGGAATGAAAGATTAGCTCTGAAATCATTAAAAGAAAATAGAGAAATCCTAATTAAGCCAGCGGATAAAGGTGGAGCAATTGTAGTACTAAATTATCAAGACTACAGTAGAAGTATTAAGGAAATGCTGAGTGATACAAGCAGTTACTGTGTCATCCATGGAGATCCCACTCCTTCAATTCTTCATAAATTGAATGACCTCATGTCATTGGCACGGTTGAATAACTGGGTTACGGAAAAAGAGGAGGAATTTCTTGTGCCACAACATCCTCAAAAACCGGTTATTTACGGACTTCCGAAGGTCCACAAAGGACTAACACCACTAAAATATCGTCCAATAATATCAGGATCTGACTCGGTGACCCAGCCCATTGCTCAGTTTATTGACTTTCACCTCCAGCCCATTGTACAATCTTTACCTGCCTACCTTAAGGACACACAGCATTTTCTCCTCAAACTAAATGGGATTACAACTAATCTTAAGGATGTTATTCTGTGCACCATGGACATCAGTTCATTATATACATCGATACCCAATGGGGAAGGCCTAGATGCGGTAAGACATTTTTTAGGTCAGCAGCAAAATATGCTTGTACCATCTGAATTTATTCTTGCAGGTTTGGAACTCATTCTAACATGTAACTGTTTTAGGTTTGAAAACACCTGGTTCAGACAATGTAGGGGGACAGCTATGGGCAGCTCAGCTGCCCCTGCATATGCTAATTTGTTTGTAGGATTTCTTGAGGAGACGCTGGTGTTTACGTCGCAGATGTACCTGGACCATGTAGTTATGTGGTCGAGGTACATCGATGACGTGTTCCTATTATGGAGGGGAGATCGGAAGGATCTCCTAATCTTCATTGACTATTTGAATTCACTGTTCGCCGGCATTGTGTTTAATCCAGAGATCTCTGAGAATTCTGTGCCTTTTTTGGATGTTATGATTATTAAAACTGAGACTGGGTTGGGCACTACATTGTACAGAAAGCCGACTGATCGGAATACTCTATTGATGTACAGTAGTGCCCACCCGAGCCATTTGATGAATGGACTACCTATTTCTCAATTTCTCAGGGTACTGAGGATTTGTTCGAGTGTACAGGATGCAAAGGGTGAAATGGAGAAAATGAGGGTTAGATTTCTTGAGAGAGGATATCCTGAGCGCATTCTACATGTTGCAATTGATAAGGCATATGCCATCTTTAATGGCACTACAACGGGACAGGTGAGGAATAGTGTTCCATTTGTGCAGGATTTTAATTCGAGGTCTTCTGTTGTAAAAAGATCGGTTGAAAAAAAATCTGTCTATCCTGCAGTCGGATAGGAATCTGAATCCAATGCTTAGAGAGAAACCCCTGCTCTCCTATAGGTCTAGCAAGAACATTAGGGATATTCTGGTACAGGCTGATCCATGTGAAAAATACTGCAAGAAACAATTTTCATTTTCTGAAAGGAAGGGTTGCTACAGATGTTTTAATTGTAATGTATGTAACTCTCTTATTACAGGTACCTATTTTACGCACCCTAGATCTGGCAAGAAATTCTATATGAACAATTATTACAATTGTAATTCTGAACATTGTGTCTATTTACTAAAATGCCCCTGTGGCCTAGGATATATAGGTAAAACCACTGGGGCATTTAAAGTAAGATTTCAACGTCACAGGAGTGACATCCGTGTGGCAATAAAGGCAAAGATGGAGGGTAAATTGCTTGACTCTACTAAACCAGTAGCGGTACATTTTGTGGAAATGGGTCACCGAGTCAGTGAACTTAAAGGTCTCGTTATTGACCATGTCAAAAAACCTCGGAGAGGAGGTGATTGGGACAGACTTCTCCTACAAAAAGAAACCTATTGGATTTATACCATGGATACAGTGACACCTAGGGGCTTGAATCAGTTCAATTCTTTTACATGCTATCTTGATGAGAGATAGTTTCTTGCCAAGAGATGTTAGGAAATAGATATATGTTGCTTAGTGATTGATTATCTTAATGATTTAATATGTGGCTCATATTTATGATATGTCCTATTTTTTGCAATGCACTGTTTGTTGGTTTTATAGGTTCCCATATGTCTCTTTATTCCCTCTTTGTTGCTTCCCTCTCCTTCCTTTCCCCCATTCATCTATATTGCTGCTCACCATACACATGCATCATCTGTGGCGCACCGCAATTTGCGGAGGTTGCGCCATGAGATGCATGTCTATGGACTCCCTTGGGGGGATCGCTCCGTTTGCCAGGACTGTAGTGAAGAACACTATGTCACAGAGTGTGTGGCTGGTCCCGTGGCGATGTGCCAGTTCAACGTGCCGTTTGTTGTGGGCTGAGGGGGGTAGCGTGGGTGTTTCTATGACAACGTGCTTTTGCACTGCGTCTAAGACACGCCTTCCAGCATGGCAGGTTATGACATGCGTGGTGGGGAATGGACCTTTGGATATTACGCTTGATCCTTGGCCACGCCCCTTCCGGTCCGGCGGCTCTACGTGCTTGGTGGGGAACGGACTCTTGGATCTTATATTTGATCCTTGCCCGCGCCCCTTCCGGTCCGGCGTTTCCTGGCTCCGACAGCGATACTCACATGCGAACAGCGCTGTGATTGGTTGTTGTAGGACCAGCTTCCCAGAAGTCCACGCTGTTATCCATCAACGGCTGGTGGCGGAGCGGAGCGATCCTCATGGCGGGAACCGGTAGCCAATCATTTTGAATATTTTGGTGAGTGACAGCTTTGAACCACAGTAACATTAGGATGAATTTATGCTTATAGCAAAGTCTGTAAAGAGACCCTTGTGAGGGCATGATACCAGTGATGGATACTATCTATTGATTTGTGTCTCATATGTGTATTTAGCATTGATCGCTCTATTGCCTGTTGTTTACATTTCCAATGAGGGGGCGTATTCTTGACCTCTATGGGCTGACCTTTTTTGTCATTTTTTGTATTTAATGTATTGTGCTGTTCACTAAGATGTTTGTCTGCACGTATCTGAGGAAGGGGACCCTGTGTGGCCCCGAAACAATTGTCATACATAGTGTTGACACATTATGATGGAATAAAATTACCTTTGGCTTATTTGAAAAGCTGGTGTGCGGACCTACTCTTGGACTTTCTGGAATGCTACTTGATGTTGCTTTGCATCGCTGGTCCAGCACCCATACACAATACGGTAAGGTGTGCCGCTCCTGATCCAATAATTATACTGTCAATCCTGCTCAGGCGCCATTGAGGATCCATCCTGTCACATCCTTAATAACCCCCGATGCCCGAGTACGACTGATCGCAACGCCATTGTCAACCCCCCCAACACACACACACTTCCCGACTAATTGAAGCCTATCCGTCATCCGTCGCTCAGCGTTCCTCCTCAATGGCAACAGAACACGTCGCTAGCCTCAAGGTTAGGCATGTGTCGCTACAGGATCGCTCCCTGAATTGTCGCCCAAAGGATCGCTCCCAAATCCCTGATGGGCGACAATTGTCAGATGTGTGTAGTTAGCATTAGGGTGCATACACACATCCAATTTTTATTGGCCAATGACTGGCTTATTTTACAACCTCCCTGTAGTAGGATGGCCTACTGGTTTTGAATACTATGAACAGATTGTGTAGATGAGCTCTCATATTACACTAAAGTGATAAAATTGGGCAATTGTCAGCCAATCAAAATTGGTATGTGTGTAGCAGGCTTTAGGGGGAGAGAGATGGAGAATCTGCTGTTAAATATTAACTTCTCTTCCTCTTTCAGCCAGTGATAGAATATTTTTGTGCAGTGTATGTTTGAGATCATATGACAACCTTTTTTAGAAACCTGATATTTAGCTGCGGAAGCCTCAGTTGGCACAATACATCCCCCGCCCCTGTGTTTTGTTGCTACATAACTGATATCAAATAATATACTATTGAATGGATGTACAAAGTGTGGGCTCTAACCTTTAAATAACCAATGACCAGTATGACCTAGGACATAGCTAGGCGTTATCAATAACCACTAAATAACCAGGAAGGTTTCTGGGCACAGGCGAGCCAGGCGTAGTGCTGGGGACGACTGTCCTCCTGGTAGCTTCATCACAGGCAGGAAACTCACCCACTTTCCTCTTCCGTATCACCAGGCTGGGGTCGTTAAACACTTGCTCCTCGTCGTCGCTGTTGAGGACGCGGCACTGGCGCAGGTAAGGCGTGATTCTGTTGGGGTCGATGATGGAGATCAGTTTGACCCTGTAGTGCTCCAGCTTACTCCAACACTCCTCGTCCTCCTCGTCAGACATGATGGTCCCTTGTGACGGCACAATTCTGTAAACATACAACAAAAACCTGTAAGTCCTCAAGAAACTGCGCTCACTTATGTAACAGACTCCTCTTGTAGTGATGTCACTCAGAACACACAGACCATAGCGTGATACTGTATTCTTATATTGCCTCCTTCCCATACACCAGTGTTGCAGAACAAAACCCATGTGTACATCCACAAACAGAGTCTCACAGGCGCTCACCATATGCTATGGCTACCAAGGACACAGACAGCAATAAAAGCCTTCAGTCCCAGAGATCTATAACCTCTCCCTGATGCATACAACACACAACATCACACGTGGCCGCTCACCTTATGTTTATGCCATCCAAGAAGGGATGTTTGGAAATGCCAATTTCCGATTCCGCGGTAAATCCGCATTCCGCCATTGCCAATTACCAATTCCGCTACCAATTTCCGCATTCCAATGTGGAATTTCCGCCGGAAATCATGGAAATTCCGCCCGACTTTAACATCGATTTTCTCAAAAAGTATAAGGTCTTTTTGAAAACTTTTTTTGCATCTTGTTCACAAGATTCTGTGCAATAAACCCTGAAAATTTGGTGTTTCTAGGACTTACGGGGGCTTTGCTATTAATTGCTAAAGTCGGTGGATTTTTACTGTAATGTAAAATGCAGAAAATAGGCAGATGCAAATTTCCGGCGGAAATCCGCCTACGGCACTTGCATTACCGATTACCGCATTCCGATGTGGAAATGCAATTTCCGATCGGAATTTAGGAAATTGCATTTCTGCGGAATCCGAATGAGCATCCCTACAGCCAAGTTATAAGACAACTTACTTGTTTCGTTTCTCCCAGCATGTCTCAGCAGATGGATCACCAAAGCAGCAATGATCTCACGCCCACCTATCGAACTAAAGGACTCCTCATAGCGTGAAACCGTACAATTTATTTAAAATATTAAAATTGGTGCTCTCATATGTTCCAAATAAAAAGCAAGCATATCACAATGTAATCTCTCCACGCCGGCTGTTCCCCGTCTGTAGCTCCGCCCTACGCGTTTCGTGCATGCGCACTCATCACGGGCTGGAGGTGTCTGGTCAGTCGGTGTTTAAATTCATTCATTACCTCTATCTCATCCAATGGGCTGTATTGCCCTTCCCCAAGATGGCCGATAATCCATTTCCGCCCCTATGTGACGGCGCAATCTGAGCTCAAAGCACTGTGGGCCTAGCGCATCCACAACGCCCATCGTAGACCGCATTATGGACTCCTATTGGATATCCCAAGTGCGTCATCAGGCGCAAAGAGCACCGCCCTCCAGCATCATCTCGAGCCATAGGTGGCATAAACAAAAGCTCCCAGTATCCCAACCTCATGATTGGCTAGATTCTTACATGCTTAGAAATAGTTAATTCTACCTGCCGATTGTGGGCGGGCCTCAAGCCCCCAATAACAATACAATTATTTTTTTCTATATCAGCAGAGAGACGGATCTTCATCCAAAATAATGCATGACAAGAAAACAGAATAACATCCACATCATTACAGGCCAATACATTTCAACATATTTTCAGAAATGACATCACAAGATATATATATATGACAATGCATAACTTCCCAGCCCAAGCAATAAACTAACGCTTGCATTATGCACCCAGGTCCCAGACACCCACCGCTCAACGCAGCACATACCTACATGCACAAGACCGCACCCCCCCCACACAGGCGGACATAGGCCCGTGCAGACCATGCAGCCGCACAGGGGCCCCATGCCCTCTATGGCCCATGCAGCTGCACCACAGTTAGGGCATGAATATTCTGTAGGCTCTCTGTGTATTTCTCTCTGAAACCCATGAGGAACAGTGATATTTGCTTGTGGTTCAGTCATCTACAAGTATTAAATGTGTGCTATATTAACACAGTGCCTACAGAATATAACCTAAATTCATGTACTTTTATGTTATCAACAATATTTGGATCCAACGATAATCTGATATGATTATGGCCATTCACATGGGGCCCCTTCATTTATTCTGCACAGGGGCCCACTGTTGGCTTTGTCCGCCACTGACCCCCCACACTAACCAGAGCATTCTACCACCCACAACCCATATCCTCGTACCATTATCAATCTCCCAGCTTCACCATATATAGTGTGAATGCATCCATGTCCCAGAATTTTTAAAGGGGCATGCATCTGCCCCAGACCTAAGCTAATCCATTAGCAATAAAACGATTCAAATCAAATTCAACATTATGTCTCCTAGGATGTAGGTTTTTTAACACATAAATCCAACGTGATTCCATCCTGGACAATTCCCTGACCTTATTGGATCTCCTCCATTTTGGCCGCAATCTATCCCACAAAACCTCATGTCCGTGGGGTCCCGTCTATGATGATCAGCAAAATGTTTGGACAAGTTATGTGCTGCATTTCTGTAACGGTTGGTGTCAGCACACAGAGAGTGTCTGATTATTGGTGATCTGCAGTATCACCTAGAATACAGATATATACCTGATTATTAGTGATCTGCAGAATCACCGATAATACAAGTATGACTAACCTCTGGACACCTGATAAAGTGTCAGTGTTTCTGTGCAACCGTAACTTTAATGGTAATGAGACCTCACCAGAGGGGCTGGTGAGGTATAAACAGTACACTGAGCGTGTACTAACGTATAACCTCCAGCAAGCTGGAGAGACAAAACTGAAGAGGCTGAATCTCCCGAGGAGCGGGTGATTCAGACTATACTGCAGGTAATTAAGGCTAAACTATAGCCTAACAGAGCTGCTGAACCAGCGGAGCTGGCGCTATAACACCTCACCAGTGGCGAGGGCCCACTGGCGAGTAGAATGGTCAGGCAGGCAAGATTCGGTAACAGAGAGGTACGTATCGGTACAGAATCGTGAGACAAGAGAGTAAACGGTAATCAGGCAGAGGTTCAGCAACAGGTAGGCAGATAGGCGAAGGTACAGGATCAGAAGGCAGGATCAGAGTCAGAGGGAATAGCTAAGAGTCCTACACAGGAGATCGAACAGTAAGCAATATCCTAGTCTTGGTGTGAAATCTGTAGCATCAACACCAGGGAACTAGTCTAAGCAAATAACAATAAACAGATAACAATCTCCTAGTCTAGGTGTGAAATCCTTAGCATCAACACCTGGGAACTAGCCTAAGGTCTGAGCGCTAACACGCAGAGTATTCACGACAACAGAATGTAACAATGCAGCCCGGAGGCTTATGGAGCAGAGGAGACCTCACTGGCACGCCCCCCTCTCATCAGCCAATCCTGGGCGCCATGGGTCTCCTCTGATGTCAGCCGACCAGCAGGTCAGCTGACGGGCTTCCTCCTCGCATAAAGGTCCTGTCTATGCGCTATGGCAACCCCCTGCACGGGAGAACGTTCCGTCCTCGGCGTCCTGGACGCCGAACGGACGGATGGCCGCATGGAGGCAGCTGCGGCGGCGGTGCTGTCCGCCGCAGCTGCTTCGTTTTATACAATTTCCTATCTTAATGTTCCGTACATGCTCCCCAATACGTTCCTGCAGTCTCCTTGTGGTTCTCCCAATATATTGGTACCCACCAACACATGTATACAACATAACTAGTGTTATAGGTCATACAGTCTCTGATTTCATAGTTCTTCTTATTCACCTTCCCCATACACTGATTTCCTTTCTGTGCATGCGCCTCTCTGCACCCCACACAGTCACGACAAGGGAAGACACCCTTATTCCCCATTGTATCCCCCCTATTCATTCTAGGTCCATCAATGAAACTCAGGACCAATATCTGCTGTAAGTTCTTAGCCCTCTTGTATATAAACTGAGGCTTCCCCGGTATCATCCGCCCCAATAGTGTATCCGCCTTGAGGATGTTCCAATGCTTCTTGAACACTCGTTCTACCTCATCATACCTGGAATTATAATCCAACAATATAGCCTAATCATATTTCTCATCCTTCTCAGTGATGTAATTTGTGCAGATATGTTGAAATGTATTGGCCTGTAATGATGTGGCTGTTATTCTGTTTTCTTGTCATGCATCATTTTGGATGAAGATCCGTCTCTCTGCTGATGTAGAAAAATTAATTGTATTGTTATTGGGGGCTTGAGGCACGCCCACAATCAGCAGGTAAAATTAACTATTTCTGATCCTTAAAGAGACTCTGTAACATCAAAAACCTCCCCTGGGGGGTACTCACCTCTGGTGGGGGAAGCCTCCGGATCCTAATGAGGCTTCCCACGCCGTCCTCTGTCCCACGGGGGTCTCGCGGAAATAGACGGAAATACCCGATCTCCGTTGGGTCCGCTCTACTGCGCAGGCGCCGGAAACTTGCACCTGCGCAGTAGAGCAGACCCGACGGCGATCGGGTATTTCCGCCTACTTCGGAGCCGACAGCCGTCAGAGCACCTGCGCAGGAGCCAGGAAGGTAAATATTGACGTCACCGCTGCACGGAAAGCTGCAGCAAGACCCCCGAGGGACGGAGGACGGCGTGGGAAGCCTCATTAGGATCCGGAGGCTTCCCCCACCCGAGGTGAGTACCCCCCAGGGGACGTTTTGACGTTACAGTTCCTCTTTAAGGGGGCAGAGACCGCTGATACTTAAGTGGTTAAAATGATTTACTATTTACTGTTTTTAAAAGCAAGGAGTTTTGAATCAGGATGATATAATTTATTGGCTAACTTAGAGATGGATAAACAGTGAGCTTTCGGCTTTCGGCTTATAAAAAGCCTTCGTCAGACTGGTTCCTGACAAACACTGAAAAACACAGCTTATATACACTGACACAGGGGCGTAGCAATAGGGGTTGCAGAGGTAGCGACCGCATCGGGGCCCTTGGGCCAGAGGGGCCCCATGGGGCCCTTACTAAACCAAAGTATAAGCTGTTTATTGGTCCTAAGGTGGAAATAATCACTTCTATAGATGCTTTGAATGGTAGTAATCATTAACAAACTGTTCCCCATCCACTTCTTGCACCTCTAATACTGTAGATGACCTTGGCAGGGTTTGGTGCGCCGTATCAATTGTTACGTATAGAGTGCTTGGGGGGGCCCAATGTAAAACTCGCACCGGGGCCCCGAGCTCCATAGCTACGCCACTGCACTGACATACAGAGGAGAAACATTCTTTAGCAAACATAAATGTAATTTGATGCCTCAACTGTTATGGCCCATACTCACGGGCTACGGGCGCGCGTGTTGCGGTGACAGGTCGCCCGTGAGTATGAGGCGCAATACGGGCGCGCACCCCGAACCGTTGATCGTCGCTGCTGTCGCCGGGCGATTGGCGCGCAAATAAAATGAATAGTGACAGTGAACACCATCTTACACAGCATATGGCACAAAAAATTAATGAAAAGACAGAAAGATTAAAAGAATTGAGGCATTTAAAACCCATCGTACCAGCACAAGAAGTTGGAGTCCTTGTTTAAACTATCTTGTACAGTTTTGAACCAATGTATAAACTTTGTTTCTTGTGTTAGTCTCATGTTTCCCGATTTGAAGCCACCCATTAATACAGTGACACGAAAATCGCTTAAAGGGACACTTAAGTCAAACAAAAAAAAAAAGAGTTTTACTCACCTGGGGCTTCCAATAGCCCGCTGCAGCTGTCCGGTGCCCTCGCCGTCTCCCTCCGATCCTCCGATCCGATGTTCAGCAAATTGTATCATTAGTTCATTAGTGGCCACCTCTAAACAAATCTGCAGGCACCCATACGCTACTACACACCATGCAATTCTCACCTCAGATCCTACTTCAGATCGAGAAAAGGATCAGATCGGGCAAAAAACCCCAACCCCAAACTCAGAATCAATCTCTTTCTGCCCCGACAGCAGATCGGACATGCTGAAAAATGTCAATCAAAATACTGGCTATCGTTCCATGTGTATGATCGCATGAAAATCTATTAAATGGTGAGATTTTTATCAGTATTACAATATTATTGGCTTTAGATCAGATGTGTTGGTTCTTTGCGCACTCGATGGCGCTCGGAGTATGGCGAGGCCACGTACAGCAGTCACATGTGATCGAGGCTCTGCTGATCTATGTAGTGCATCAGGCAATGCCTAGCAAGCAGCAGCAGTGAGATCAATACCACAGCTGGCCAATTGTTTTTTTATTACCAATTAAATCAGACATTTAATTAGACAAAACGCCTAATTGGACGTTCATTGAAGTTGATATAAAGGGCTAAGATCCATGTAAAGACTAATCCACAATGTTTGTATTTAGTTGGTCGAAAAAACAATTGACCATTTTACCGATTTTAATATTAATTGTAGCGATTGAAAACAATATTGAATGGTAACTGAATAGTGGGTGTCCAATCTAAACAATGGGCCTGATGGACAAACCTCAAGTAACGCGTGCATTCGCCCGGCTACGCACTTTGCGCTAATCGCGTAACATGCGCTGCTCCCTGACGTAAGTACTGCCACCGAAAATGTATATGTAATTTTTATTCAAAGTAACAAGAAAATAATACCTTCCAGTTGGCACTGACAAACCTTGAAGAGTTTTTCTTATTGCAAAACGTAACATATAGACAGTTACATTTACATAAATCTAAAGATGGCCACACACACATTACAGTTTTTTAAATTTTGATTCGATTCCACCAATCCGATCCAATAGTTTGGCTGATCAGAAGTTTTGAAGAAATTGTTTGACTTAACACACGTGTGTTCGGCAATGCCAATTTCAGGGTAAAAAGATTGTAAATGTCAAACAAGTTGGTTGGTTTGAAAACCCTTCTGCACGGCAACCTTTCACTCAATAATCAAATGTTGATCGCTTTTCATTTTCATAGAACTAAATGTTTCACTGTGACATTTATCACCCTATTCCATCTCTGTACATCTATCAGTATCTCCTGCCATCATCATTCACTGTTTCACACTCACCACTGATACCACATTGCTGCTTACAGGGGGGTGTAACATCTCTGTACAGCTATCAGTATCTCCTGCCATCATCATTCTCTGTTTAGCATTACAGTCACCACTGATCACCACATTTCTGCTTACAGGAGGATGTAACATCTCTGTACATCTATCAGTATCTCCTGCCATCATCATTCTCTGTTTAGCATTACAGTCACCACTGATCACCACATTGCTACTTACAGGGGGGTGTAACATCTCTGTACATCTATCAGTATCTCCTGCCATCATCATTCTCTGTTTAGCATTACAGTTACCACTGATCACCACATTGTTGCTTACAGGGGGATGTAACATCTCTGTACAGCTATCAGTATCTCCTGCCATCATCATTCTCTGTTTAGCATTACAGTTACCACTCATCACCACATTGCTGCTTACAGGGGAATGTAACATCTCTGTACATCTATCAGTATCTCCTGCCATCATCATTCTCTGTTTAGCATTACAGTTACCACTGATCACCACATTGTTGCTTACAGGGGGATGTAACATCTCTGTACATCTATCAGTATCTCCTGCCATCATCATTCTCTGTTTAGCATTACAGTCACCACTGATCACCACATTGCTACTTACAGGGGGATGTAACATCTCTGTACATCTATCAGTATCTCCTGCCATCATCATTCTCTGTTTAGCATTACAGTTACCACTGATCACCACATTGCTGCTTACAGGGGAATGTAACATCTCTGTACATCTATCAGTATCTCCTGCCATCATCATTCTCTGTTTAGCATTACAGTCACCACTGATCACCACATTGCTGCTTACAGGGGAATGTAACATCTCTGTACAGCTATCAGTATCTCCTGCCATCATCATTCTCTGTTTAGCATTACAATCACCACTGATCACCACATTTCTGCTTACAGGGGGGTGTAACCTCTCTGTACAGCTATCAGTATCTCCTGCCATCATCATTCTCTGTTTAGCATTACAATCACCACTGATCACCACATTGCTGCTTACAGGGGAATGTAACATCTCTGTACAGCTATCAGTATCTCCTGCCATCATCATTCTCTGTTTAGCATTACAGTCACCACTGATCACCACATTGCTGCTTACAGGGGGATGTAACATCTCTGTACATCTATCAGTATCTCCTGCCATCATCATTCTCTGTGTAGCATTACAGTTACCACTGATCACCACATTGCTACTTACAGGGGGGTGTAACATCTCTGTACATCTATCAGTATCTCCTGCCATCATCATTCTCTGTTTAGCATTACAGTCACCACTGATCACCACATTGCTGCTTACAGGGGGATGTAACATCTCTGTACATCTATCAGTATCTCCTGCCATCATCATTCTCTGTTTAGCATTACAGTTACCACTGATCACCACATTGCTCCTTACAGGGGAATGTAACATCTCTGTACATCTATCAGTATCTCCTGCCATCATCATTCTCTGTTTAGCATTACAGTCACCACTGATCACCACATTGCTCCTTACAGGGGAATGTAACATCTCTGTACATCTATCAGTATTTCCTGCCATCATCATTCACTGTTTAGCATTACAATTACCACTGATCACCACATTGCTCCTTACAGGGGGATGTAACATCTCTGTACAGCTATCAGTATCTCCTGCCATCATCACTCACTGTTTAGCATTACAGTCACCACTGACACCACATTGCTACTTACAGGGGGATGTAACATCTCTGTACATCTATCAGTATCTCCTGCCATCATCATTCTCTGTTTAGCATTATAATCACCACTGATACCACATTGCTACTTACAGGGGGATGTAACATCTCTGTACATCTATCAGTATCTCCTGCCATCATCATTCTCTGTTTAGCATTACAGTTACCCCTGATCACCACATTGCTGCTTACAGGGGGATGTAACATCTCTGTACATCTATCAGTATCTCCTGCCATCATCATTCTCTGTTTAGCATTACAATCGCCACATCACATTGCTGCTTACAGGGGGATGTAACATCTCTGTACATCTATCAGTATCTCCTGCCATCATCATTCTCTGTTTAGCATTACAGTTACCACTGATCACCACATTGCTACTTACAGGGGGATGTAACATCTCTGTACATCTATCAGTATCTCCTGCCATCATCATTCTCTGTTTAGCATTACAGTCACCACTGATCACCACATTGCTGCTTACAGGGGGTGTAACATCTCTGTACATCTATCAGTATCTCCTGCCATCATCATTCTCTGTTTAGCATTATAATCACCACTGATCACCACATTGCTGCTTACAGGTGGTGTAACATCTCTGTACAGCTATCAGTATCTCCTGCCATCATCATTCTCTGTTTAGCAATACAGTCACCACTGATCACCACATTGCTACTTACAGGGGGATGTAACATCTCTGTACATCTATCAGTATCTCCTGCCATCATCATTCTCTGTTTAGCATTACAGTTACCACTGATCACCACATTGCTGCTTACAGGGGGATGTAACATCTCTGTACATCTATCAGTATCTCCTGCCATCATCATTCTCTGTTTAGCATTACAGTTACCACTGATCACCGCATTGCTACTTACAGGGGATGTAACATCTCTGTACAGCTATCAGTATCTCCTGCCATCATCATTCTCTGTTTAGCATTACAGTCACCACTGATCACCACATTGCTACTTACAGGGGATGTAACATCTCTGTACATCTATCAGTATCTCCTGCCATCATCATTCTCTGTTTAGCATTACAGTCACCACTGATCACCACATTGCTACTTACAGGGGATGTAACATCTCTGTACATCTATCAGTATCTCCTGCCATCATCGTTCTCTGTTTAGCATTACAATTACCACTGATCACCACATTGCTGCTTACAGGGGGATGTAACATCTCTGTACATCGATCAGTATTTCCTGCCATCATCGTTCTCTGTTTAGCATTACAATTACCACTGATCACCACATTGCTGCTTACAGGGGATGTAACATCTCTGTACATCTATCAGCATCTCCTGCCATCATCATTCTGTGTTTAGCATTACAGTTACCACTGATCACCACATTGCTCCTTACAGGGGGATGTAACATCTCTGTACATCTATCAGTATCTCCTGCCATCACCATTCTGTGTTTAGCATTACAGTTACCACTGAACACCACATTGCTCCTTACAGGGGGATGTAACATCTCTGTACAGCTATCAGTATCTCCTGCCATCATTCTCTGTTTAGCATTACAATCACCACTGATCACCACATTGCTCCTTACAGGGGGATGTAACATCTCTGTACATCTATCAGTATCTCCTGCCATCATCATTCTCTGTTTAGCATTACAATCACCACTGATCACCACATTGCACCTTACAGGGGGATGTAACATCTCTGTACATCTATCAGTATCTCCTGCCATCATCATTCTCTGTTTAGCATTACAGTCACCACTGATCACCACATTGCTGCTTACAGGGGGGTGTAACATCTCTGTACAGCTATCAGTATCTCTTGCCATCATCATTCTCTGTTTAGCATTACAATCACCACTGATCACCACATTACTACTTACAGGGGGATGTAACATCTCTGTACATCTATCAGTATCTCCTGCCCTCATCATTCTCTGTTCAGCATTACAGTTACCACTGCTCACCACACTGCTACTTACAGGGGATGTAACATCTCTGTACATCTATCAGTATCTCCTGCCATCATCATTCACTGTTTAGCATTACAGTCACCACTGATCACCACATTGCTGCTTACAGGGGGAAGTAACATCTCTGTACATCTATCAGTATCTCCTGCCATCATCATGCTCTGTTTAGCATTACAATCACCACTGACACCACATTGCTGCTTACAGGGGGATGTAACATCTCTGTACATCTATCAGTATCTCCTGCCATCATCATTCTCTGTTTAGCATTACAATCACCACTGATCACCACATTGCTGCTTACAGGGGGATGTAACATCTCTGTACATCTATCAGTATCTCCTGCCATTATCCTTCTCTGTTTAGCATTACAATCACCACTGATCACCACATTGCTACTTACAGGGGGATGTAACATCTCTGTACATCTATCAGTATCTCTTGCCATCATCATTCTCTGTTTAGCATTACAGTCACCACTAATCACCACATTGCTACTTACAGGGGGATGTTACATCTCTGTACATCTATCAGTATCTCCTGCCATCATCATTCTCTGTTTAGCATTACAGTTACCACTGATCACCACATTGCTCCTTACAGGGGGATGTAACATCTCTGTACCTCTATCAGCATCTCCTGCCATCATCCTTCTCTGTTTAGCATTACAGTCACCACTGATACCACATTGCTGCTTACAGGGGGGTGTAACATCTCTGTACAGCTATCAGTATCTCATGCCATCATCGTTCTCTGTTTAGCATTACAGTCACCACTGATCACCACATTGCTCCTTACAGGGGGTGTAACATCTCTGTACATCTATCAGTATCTCCTGCCATCATCATTCTCTGTTTAGCATTACAGTCACCACTGATCACCACATTGCTCCTTACAGGGGAATGTAACATCTCTGTACATCTATCAGTATCTCCTGCCATCATCGTTCTCTGTTTAGCATTACAATTACCACTGATCACCACATTGCTCCTTACAGGGGGATGTAACATCTCTGTACAGCTATCAGTATCTCCTGCCATCATCACTCACTGTTTAGCATTACAGTCACCACTGATCACCACATTGCTGCTTACAGGGGGATGTAACATCTCTGTACATCTATCAGTATCTCCTGCCATCATCATTCTCTGTTTAGCATTACAGTTACCACTGAACACCACATTGCTGCTTACAGGGGATGTAACATCTCTGTACAGCTATCAGTATCTCCTGCCATCATCACTCACTGTTTAGCATTACAGTCACCACTGATCACCACATTGCTACTTACAGGGGGATGTAACATCTCTGTACATCTATCAGTATCTCCTGCCATCATCATTCTCTGTTTAGCATTACAGTCACCACTGATCATCACATTGCTGCTTACAGGGGGATGTAACATCTCTGTACATCTATCAGTATCTCCTGCCATCATCATTCTCTGTTTAGCATTACAGTTACCACTGATCACCACATTGCTACTTACAGGGGGATGTAACATCTCTGTACATCTATCAGTATCTCCTGCCATCATCATTCTCTGTTTAGCATTACAGTCACCACTGATCATCACATTGCTACTTACAGGGGGATGTAACATCTCTGTACATCTATCAGCATCTCCTGCCATCATCATTCTCTGTGTAGCATTACAGTTACCACTGATCACCACACTGCTACTTACAGGGGGATGTAACATCTCTGTACATCTATCAGTATCTCCTGCCATCATCATTCTCTGTGTAGCATTACAGTCACCACTGATCACCACATTGCTGCTTACAGGGGGATGTAACATCTCTGTACAGCTATCAGTATCTCTTGCCATCATCATTCTCTGTTTAGCATTACAGTTACCACTGATCACCACATTGCTGCTTACAGGGGATGTAACATCTCTGTACATCTATCAGTATCTCCTGCCATCACCATTCTCTGTTTAGCATTACAGTCACCACTGATCACCACATTGCTGCTTACAGGGAGATGTAACATCTCTGTACATCTATCAGTATCTCCTGCCATCATCATTCTCTGTTTAGCATTACAGTCACCACTGATCACCACATTGCTGCTTACAGGGAGATGTAACATCTCTGTACATCTATCAGTATCTCCTGCCATCATCATTCTCTGTTTAGCATTACAGTCACCACTGATCACCACATTGCTGCTTACAGGGAGATGTAACATCTCTGTACATCTATCAGTATCTCCAGCCATCATCATTCTCTGTTTAGCATTACAGTCACCACTGATCACCACATTGCTGCTTACAGGGGGTGTAACATCTCTGTACATCTATCAGTATCTCCTGCCATCATCATTCTCTGTTTAGCAAGCATTATAATCACCACTGATCACCACATTTCTGCTTACAGGGGGGTGTAACCTCTCTGTACAGCTATCAGTATCTCCTGCCATCATCATTCTCTGTTTAGCATTACAGTCACCACTGATCACCACATTGCTACTTACAGGGGGATGTAACATCTCTGTACATCTATCAGTATCTCCTGCCATCATCATTCTCTGTTTAGCATTACAGTCACCACTGATCATCACATTGCTACTTACAGGGGGATGTAACATCTCTGTACATCTATCAGCATCTCCTGCCATCATCATTCTCTGTGTAGCATTACAGTTACCACTGATCACCACACTGCTACTTACAGGGGGATGTAACATCTCTGTACATCTATCAGTATCTCCTGCCATCATCATTCTCTGTGTAGCATTACAGTCACCACTGATCACCACATTGCTGCTTACAGGGGGATGTAACATCTCTGTACAGCTATCAGTATCTCTTGCCATCATCATTCTCTGTTTAGCATTACAGTTACCACTGATCACCACATTGCTGCTTACAGGGGATGTAACATCTCTGTACATCTATCAGTATCTCCTGCCATCACCATTCTCTGTTTAGCATTACAGTCACCACTGATCACCACATTGCTGCTTACAGGGAGATGTAACATCTCTGTACATCTATCAGTATCTCCTGCCATCATCATTCTCTGTTTAGCATTACAGTCACCACTGATCACCACATTGCTGCTTACAGGGAGATGTAACATCTCTGTACATCTATCAGTATCTCCTGCCATCATCATTCTCTGTTTAGCATTACAGTCACCACTGATCACCACATTGCTGCTTACAGGGAGATGTAACATCTCTGTACATCTATCAGTATCTCCAGCCATCATCATTCTCTGTTTAGCATTACAGTCACCACTGATCACCACATTGCTGCTTACAGGGGGTGTAACATCTCTGTACATCTATCAGTATCTCCTGCCATCATCATTCTCTGTTTAGCATTATAATCACCACTGATCACCACATTTCTGCTTACAGGGGGGTGTAACCTCTCTGTACAGCTATCAGTATCTCCTGCCATCATCATTCTCTGTTTAGCATTACAATCACCACTGATCACCACATTGCTGCTTACAGGGGGATGTAACATCTCTGTACATCTATCAGTATCTCCTGCCATCATCATTCTCTGTTTAGCATTACAGTCACCACTGATCACCACATTGCTGCTTACAGGGAGATGTAACATCTCTGTACATCTATCAGTATCTCCTGCCATCATCATTCTCTGTTTAGCATTACAGTCACCACTGATCACCACATTGCTGCTTACAGGGAGATGTAACATCTCTGTACATCTATCAGTATCTCCTGCCATCATCATTCTCTGTGTAGCATTACAGTCACCACTGATCACCACATTGCTACTTACAGGAGGATGTAACATCTCTGTACATCTATCAGTATCTCCTGCCATCATCATTCTCTGTTTAGTATTACAATTACCACTGACACCACATTGCTGCTTACAGGGGGATGTAACATCTCTGTACATCTATCAGTATCTCCTGCCATCATCATTCTCTGTTTAGCATTACAGTCACCACTGATCACCACATTGCTGCTTACAGGGAGATGTAACATCTCTGTACATCTATCAGTATCTCCTGCCATCATCATTCTCTGTTTAGCATTACAGTCACCACTGATCACCACATTGCTGCTTACAGGGAGATGTAACATCTCTGTACATCTATCAGTATCTCCAGCCATCATCATTCTCTGTTTAGCATTACAGTCACCACTGATCACCACATTGCTGCTTACAGGGGGTGTAACATCTCTGTACATCTATCAGTATCTCCTGCCATCATCATTCTCTGTTTAGCATTATAATCACCACTGATCACCACATTTCTGCTTACAGGGGGGTGTAACCTCTCTGTACAGCTATCAGTATCTCCTGCCATCATCATTCTCTGTTTAGCATTACAATCACCACTGATCACCACATTGCTGCTTACAGGGGGATGTAACATCTCTGTACATCTATCAGTATCTCCTGCCATCATCATTCTCTGTTTAGCATTACAGTCACCACTGATCACCACATTGCTGCTTACAGGGAGATGTAACATCTCTGTACATCTATCAGTATCTCCTGCCATCATCATTCTCTGTTTAGCATTACAGTCACCACTGATCACCACATTGCTGCTTACAGGGAGATGTAACATCTCTGTACATCTATCAGTATCTCCTGCCATCATCATTCTCTGTGTAGCATTACAGTCACCACTGATCACCACATTGCTACTTACAGGAGGATGTAACATCTCTGTACATCTATCAGTATCTCCTGCCATCATCATTCTCTGTTTAGTATTACAATTACCACTGACACCACATTGCTGCTTACAGGGGGATGTAACATCTCTGTACATCTATCAGTATCTCCTGCCATCATCATTCTCTGTTTAGCATTACAATCACCACTGATCACCACATTGCTGCTTACAGGGGGATGTAACATCTCTGTACATCTATCAGTATCTCCTGCCATCATCCTTCTCTGTTTAGCATTACAATCACCACTGATCACCACATTGCTACTTACAGGGGGATGTAACATCTCTGTACATCTATCAGTATCTCTTGCCATCATCATTCTCTGTTTAGCATTACAGTCACCACTAATCACCACATTGCTACTTACAGGGGGATGTTACATCTCTGTACATCTATCAGTATCTCCTGCCATCATCATTCTCTGTTTAGCATTACAGTTACCACTGATCACCACATTGCTCCTTACAGGGGGATGTAACATCTCTGTACCTCTATCAGCATCTCCTGCCATCATCCTTCTCTGTTTAGCATTACAGTCACCACTGATACCACATTGCTGCTTACAGGGGGGTGTAACATCTCTGTACAGCTATCAGTATCTCATGCCATCATCGTTCTCTGTTTAGCATTACAGTCACCACTGATCACCACATTGCTCCTTACAGGGGGTGTAACATCTCTGTACATCTATCAGTATCTCCTGCCATCATCATTCTCTGTTTAGCATTACAGTCACCACTGATCACCACATTGCTCCTTACAGGGGAATGTAACATCTCTGTACATCTATCAGTATCTCCTGCCATCATCGTTCTCTGTTTAGCATTACAATTACCACTGATCACCACATTGCTCCTTACAGGGGGATGTAACATCTCTGTACAGCTATCAGTATCTCCTGCCATCATCACTCACTGTTTAGCATTACAGTCACCACTGATCACCACATTGCTGCTTACAGGGGGATGTAACATCTCTGTACATCTATCAGTATCTCCTGCCATCATCATTCTCTGTTTAGCATTACAGTTACCACTGAACACCACATTGCTGCTTACAGGGGATGTAACATCTCTGTACAGCTATCAGTATCTCCTGCCATCATCACTCACTGTTTAGCATTACAGTCACCACTGATCACCACATTGCTGCTTACAGGGGGATGTAACATCTCTGTACATCTATCAGTATCTCCTGCCATCATCATTCTCTGTTTAGCATTACAGTCACCACTGATCATCACATTGCTGCTTACAGGGGGATGTAACATCTCTGTACATCTATCAGTATCTCCTGCCATCATCATTCTCTGTTTAGCATTACAGTCACCACTGATCACCACATTACTACTTACAGGGGGATGTAACATCTCTGTACATCTATCAGTATCTCCTGCCATCATCATTATCTGTGTAGCATTACAGTCACCACTGATCACCACATTGCTGCTTACAGGGGGATGTAACATCTCTGTACAGCTATCAGTATCTCCTGCCATCATCATTCTCTGTTTAGCATTACAGTTACCACTGATCACCACATTGCTGCTTACAGGGGGATGTAACATCTCTGTACATCTATCAGTATCTCCTGCCATCATCATTCTCTGTTTAGCATTACAGTTACCACTGAACACCACATTGCTGCTTACAGGGGATGTAACATCTCTGTACAGCTATCAGTATCTCCTGCCATCATCACTCACTGTTTAGCATTACAGTCACCACTGATCACCACATTGCTGCTTACAGGGGGATGTAACATCTCTGTACATCTATCAGTATCTCCTGCCATCATCATTCTCTGTTTAGCATTACAGTCACCACTGATCATCACATTGCTGCTTACAGGGGGATGTAACATCTCTGTACATCTATCAGTATCTCCTGCCATCATCATTCTCTGTTTAGCATTACAGTCACCACTGATCACCACATTACTACTTACAGGGGGATGTAACATCTCTGTACATCTATCAGTATCTCCTGCCATCATCATTCTCTGTGTAGCATTACAGTCACCACTGATCACCACATTGCTACTTACAGGGGGATGTAACATCTCTGTACATCTATCAGTATTTCCTGCCATCATCATTCTCTGTGTAGCATTACAGTCACCACTGATCACCACATTGCTACTTACAACTGCATTTACCACACTTTATTGTGCTACAAATACTCAATGATTTATCTTTATCAATTACATAAATAAATAACCAAGTACAACACAGTTACATGTCAAAGTAATTCTACAACAAAAACAAACAAAACAAAAACACAGCATTTTTGCAGTTGGATTTCAGATAGAGAGCACCCTAAAAGTGACCACACACCATACAATTTTTTAAATATCTTTTCAGTTCAAGAATTGCAATCATTTTATCTGACTGATTGTAACATTCCAAAAATCCGACCAATGTACCACACACATGTTCAATGTTAGCCCAATTATGAAAAAAAATGATTGAAAACTCGGAAAAATAATGCTTGGGTCTGTACATGAAGTAATTGACAATCTACCCTAAACCATTCAATTTTCACAAACATTTATCAGAAAAATCCAACACTACCATTCTTATTTTATCGAATAAAAATGGGAAATTCAATCAGATTTCTCGAATGAATGAAAAAAAAATCTTTCTATTGATCGGGACAACCGATCGTTTTTTATCGAATTGCCGTAAAATTGGATCATTTTATTGTATGGTGTGCGGTCACCCTTAAAGGCTAGGTTCACAGGGGTCAGTTGAATAATGCACACGTTCTACTGAGTGTGAACTGCAATGGAGACTGGACATAGACTTTAATACAAAGCCTGCATGCAGCGAGTTAGAATAACACTATTCATTACAATGTAGTACTGTGAACAGGCTAATAGAATTGTATGCACAGGGAGTTGACACGCAGAATTGCTGTTAATAGATATATGCCTCCAAAAATCGATCAGGAATAGCCCCAACTCTTCTCTATATGTTTGTCATGGTTAAAGGACACCCGAAGTGACATGCGACATGATGAGATAGACATGGGTATGTACAGTACCAGGCACACACATAACTAGGCTGTGTTCCTTTTTTCTTTCTCTGCCTGAAAGAGTTAAACATCAGGTATGCAAATGACAGTTCCTGTCTGAGTCAGGACTAGGTCAGACTATAGTAACACTCACTGATAAGTAATTACAGCCATAAAACACTTTCCTGGCAGAAAATGGTTTCTGAGAGCAGGAAAGAGATATAAATGGTCAAAAGTACATCATTTTTAACTCTGGCATACTTCGAAGACTGTATCATTGAGCAAAGACAATGGAACAGTGAAAACTTAAAAAGTAGATTTAAAAATAAAATAAAACTTTGAGCTATCTAAAAAAGTAATGTTTAGGAGGAGGATAGATACAATTGTTTATTTAATCAGTTTATTTTCACCTCGGGTGTCCTTTGAAGTGCAGTCTGGTCTCGGAGATGACCTAACCTCAGCGATCTATCTGTTTTCCATGTGCAAAAAACTGCCTGGTACTCAACAAGAGAGAAGGGAACATATCTCTCCAAGGACCCTAAAGAGGAGAACCTAGCAAGCCATCCCAAGGTTCAATGAGTCCAATTGTCTCAAGCAGGGGGAAACTAGAAATCACCAGGCCCCCCTGCAAAACTTCAACCCCCCTCAATGGTAATCAAATGGCCAGTGCACACTTGAATGTGTTTTCCCTATGCAGATAAAAACAGACAACAGTAAAGCATTGCACGCATTTTCTCTATCAATTACATTAGCTTCTGTGATAAAATGTGCATGTTTTCACACATACAGACACACATGGGGTACAGAAAACACATACAGAAAACCGACAGAGTGTGCTCCCAGCCTCAGCTTATTACACTCACTCTGTCCACCTCTGATGGAGCAGAACTGGCTCTGCAGGCTCCTCTGGCAGCATCACCATAGTCACAGCACTTGGAAAGGAATTGGAGAGGCTGGGGGCGGGGTGCTGTACACAAGACCATGCAGAACACTGAATAGGGACTGCCTACAAGTCTATGGCCTCAATTCACTAAGCTTAACTCCTGTCTTTAATAACTCTTCTGAGCTGTTTTACAGTTATCACCATGGTGATATAATTGTGATAACTGTAAAACAGCTCAGAAGAGTTATTAAAGACAGGAGTTAAGCTTAGTGAATTGAGGCCTTTGTCTGCAGAATTTTGAAAACTTTGTGATTCTTTATCAGTGGCTGAGCAGATGCATTCATTAGAATAATTGTGCAGAGAGCAGAAAGCTTTTTCTCTCCTTGCCTTTAGTTGCAGTCTCTCAAGATAGGTCAAAGAAACTCCTCCCCCCATGGGCCCCCCTGCAGCTTCTGGGCCCCCCTGCAGCTGCATCCCTTGCAGGGTCTATTGTTGCGCCCCTGGTCTCAAGATGTTACTTACCCACGCAGGGGTTCCAGAGGAGAGCTCCTATTACGTTCTGCCGATGTGATCTTCAGGATCGCCCAACCCTTGGATTCTGCGGTAAATATCCAGTCTAAGATCCTCCTAAGCGCTGCGGCTTCATTGTGCGTTCACAGGTTCTCGTCTGACATCTAACTGTGCGGAGTGGTGCAAAGCAGCAGATAAATGATCGATAAACAATTCAGACTCTGCGTCATCTGTCACCCATCAGCGACTTTTTCACCCAACTCAAAGAAATAGGATTACGTTAAAAAAACACAGTTTCCTTTATTGCCTATTCACGTTTTGTGCTAACCCGCCCCGTCATGGAGAATTCTACTTCTGCATTTTTCCAGGGTTATTTTGGGTGTTGGATTAGTGAAGTGTAAAGTTCTCGCATTCTGCTGCTGCCAAAGAGTGTGCGGAGGAATGCAGCAATTGCAAGTCTGAGCAGATCACACGGATGTCTCATGGAAACAGGTGACACCACTTCACTAACAGAACAAAGAATTCACAGGAATTTCAACCCATGACCTCATAACGCGCTCACAACAAACTCGTTTTCCTTTCTGACTCAGTTTTTGCCATTTTCCTATCCCTTCCCCCTTCTGCCCCCCCCCCCCCCCCCCCAATATTACCGCTGCACTCAACTCTGCAGCACACCTATTTAAACGGTGCCTTATAAGAATAGCGTCTGAATCTGCCGGTAATAGGATATAGGTAAAATTACCAATATTCTAGCCCAGTGATCTGCAAACTTGGCCCTCCAGCTGTTAAGGAACTTCAAGTCCCACAATGCATTGCAGGAGTCTGAAAGCAACAGTCATGATTCATAAAGGCAAATGCATTGTGGGACTTGTAGTTCCTTAACAGCTGGAGGCCAAGTTTGCAGATCAATGGCCTAGCCAGTTGCGTGTGTCTAGAGGCACTGCCTCTGCCTGTGAAGCACAAGGTCATGAGTTTGACTTCTGAGTCAGAAAAAAAAAACCAAATTTCAGCTACTTGATTCTTATAGTCAAATATCAGTAATCTTTTCCGATATTTTACTATGACCTAACCTAACCCTACGCTCACACACAACCTTCCCTTTACTGATGCCTAACCCTAATCCCTCCTAGTGCTGTCTAACCTTAACCCCATCCCCCCTCCTCCCAGCGGCTTACCTTAACCACTTCTATTTATCAGGTGCCATAATTACTGCTCATTGCCGCTAATAACAGATAATCGCGGTTTTTGCTATTGCCACCATTTTTAGCGGTGCTGCTGCTGCGACATTTTTACCTGACCCGACTCTGGGGGTCTTCAACCTCAAGGTCACGTTCTTCAGACCTGAGACAGGATCTTATGTGATTTCCACCGATCGCAGGGCATCCCCGATTATCATATGTAATCTTGGTATCCGCTCCCATTATTGCATTTGCAATGCACGATTTTTAAGAAAACTTAGAACATGTTGCATTTTTTTTTACCTGGGTTTGGGTTAAATCAACAAGTGTGCAAGAAAAGTGTCTATCAAAAGGTAAAACTATACAATTTTCTTGCGATTTCACTATGTGACAAATAACCCCTTCCCTTACCCCACCTTAAAGAATCGCAATGTAAACAGTGACGATTGCACAAAAAAATTGGGTCACGATCGCGTCTGCTCATTAGCTGCAAATCGCGATCAGACCGTTTGTGACCACGATCGCAATATGCAGTGGATGAGGTTCCTAAGGACCGTGCCAAATCGCCAAGCGCAGGGGTAAAACGCAAATTTTTCGCTGTTTGTGGGACGATTGCACAGTTGCAATCGCTCAAAAAGTGCAGCAGGCAGTGTGATTTCAGTTCGGTAAGTATCGCATCGCATGGAAGGGAACGCAGCATTGCCATTTCCTCGCGACTCGCAGCTGTTGGGACTCTGTGGAATTCTCGGTGAATTTGGTCTCGTGTTATTGCAGAATGATGACGATTCTGGGAAAATCTCAGATGATCAGAATTTCTTCATTCTGCATAGAGAAGGCTTCGTGTTTCTCAGAATGGAGATGGTTGCGCAATGCGGAGCAGACAGACGCTGTAACGCAATCGAGAAACTGTCCTGTCAAACCACAAGGGATTTACTCAGAAAAGATTGCGAGCCTCTCTGTGCATACCAAAGGTAGATTGACATTTATAAATAGCTTTCCTGCGTATGCGCGGCTTAGCCGTGCGCACGCCCTCATTGCTGGGATTGTTCTTTGCCTGCACAGTACTACTGCGAACAGGGCCGGAGCTACCATAGGAAAAAATGGGCAATTGCCCCAGGGCCCCAGAGCCTCTAGGGCCCCCAAGGTGTCCCTCCCACATCTTAACTGTTGCTCTCCAGGGACTCTGCAGTCTGTTAAGTTGGGAGGTGTTTGGGGGAGGGTCAGCAGCCAGCTCAGGGGGCCAGGAGGGAAATGTGGCTGCAACAAAGGGCCTCTAATGACGCTTTTTGGTCAGGGGGGTGTCTGTTGGGGGGCCCCCAGGCTAATTTTGCCCTAGGGCCCAATTGTTACTTGAACCTGCCCTGACTGCGAAGGTGCAGAACTCTCCCAGTGATAAGGGCCCGCCTATGCACAGTAAAGCACGGCTTGCTGGGGTTGAAGGAAGAGACCAGAGTAGCCAGCAGAGGATCGGAACGTTCCAGTCGGGGAGCCCATGGCCTAAAGGGGGCTGGAGGAAGCCGCAGGTACGTATCAATACGGTTTCTATTTCAATCTCAGGTTTCCTATAAAACACACCTGAAGCGAGAGGGATACGGAAGCTGACATATTTATTTCCTTTTAAACAATGCACATTGCCTGGCTGTCCTGCTGATCTTCTGCTTTCTAGTACTTTTAGCTACAGCCCCTGAATAAGCATGCAGATCAGGTGCTCTGACTTAAGTCAGACTGGATTAGCTGCATGCTTGTTTCAGGTGTGTGATTCAGATACTACTGCAGCAAAGAGATCAGCAGGACTGCCAGGCAACTGTATAGTTTAAAAGGAAACAAATATGGCAGCTTCCTTATAAATCTCCCTTCAGATATACATTAAAAGAATAATAATGTGGCAGGACGGTCTGTAATGGTTCAGCTGTCTCGACTCATTTCAACAGACTTCTTGTGATTGTCCCTTAACCTGTCTGTGAACTTTAAACCTTAACCTAAATAAGCGTGATGCACTGTGTATGAGCTATGACACTGCAGCCCCCGCCAGCACCCCTGACTCATTCTCAGTCTGGGTTTTGAGTCAGCAGCTTTGACGGAGGATGATGGGGAACTTCAGATCATAATATCACAAATGACAACAGCCCTCGTTATCCATTGGCCTGAGTCACACCTGGAGACCCTGGCATGATTCCGTGTACATGGATTGTTTGTTATATTTTAGCTGTAAAGGACACCCGAGGCAAAAATAAACTGATGAAACAAACAATTGTATCTATCCTCCTCCTAAAAAATACTTTTTTAGATATCTCAAAGTTGTATTTTATTTTTAAATCTACTTTTTAAGTTTTTACCGTTCTATTGTCTCTGCTCAATGATACAGTCTTTGAAGTATGCCAGAGTTAAAAACTATGAACTTTTGACCCTTTATATCTCCTGCTCTCAGAAGCCATTTTCTGCCAGGAAAGTGTTTTATGGCCATAATTCCTTATCAGTGAGGGTTATACTGTAGTCCAACCTGGTCCTGACCTGGACAGAAACTGTCACTTGCATACCTGATGTTTAACTCTTTCAGACAGAGAGGAAAAAAAAGGAACACAGTTGGGGTCTGGTCTGTACAGTATACACCTGTGGGGTGTCATAATTAAGGGGCCCATACACTAGTCAATTTCAGCCATCATTCGATCGATCGATTCCATAGAATCGATCGATCAGAAATCGATTCTATCAAATTCCCCATTCGATCGATTTGCAGCCGATTTCTATCGATTTCGATCAATTTGATCTATCTGACAGGATGGAAAATCTGGGTCGGTCTGCAGCCAGCAGCAGATCTATGGCCCATAGAGTTCCATTGGATCTAGTAATGCATTTAGATCGATTTTCAACAGATTTAATTCTGAACTCTATTGGAAATCTGTTCCTAGTGTGTGGCGCACATCAGATAGATTCCTGTGAGATTCCACCTGACAGGCATCTGTCAGAAATCTGATGGTCAAATCTGCTGCAAATCTATAAGTGTATGGCCACCTTAATTCTATAATTTCCAGCACTTCTCATCTGCTTCCGGGACAGGGATCGATTTTGAGATGAGTCCCTTTCTCGATCAGAAGAAGATCGGACATGCTGGAAATGATTGAATGACGGTAAATATCCCATTGATCTGACTGGGGAATTGTATGGTCTGTATCAGGTATAAAGAGTTACTCTGCTCTAGTACAAAATCTATATAATCTGCAGTATATCATCTCTGTTCAAGTCGTTGTGTAACTGAGTTCCAATAAATGCCTTTCAACTCCAGTCTGCAGCTACTGTAAACTTTTTTTTAGGAAAATTCCCAGAAACCATGGCAACAGTATATGGTTTGGTGTACAAGAAAAAACGACAACAACAACCCAAATCCTCTTCAGGAAAAGACAAAAAACATTGCTCCCTTCACACCCCTACTGGGTTTACAGCAATGACACAATGGGCTGGATTCACTAAGACAAATAGCATGCCTTATCTGAGTTAACACACCTTATCAGAGATAACATGCCTTATCAAAGTTAACACCCCTTATCAGAGTAGCATAGCGAACGCTACAAACTTATGCCTGCTAACTGGCAATGACGAGAGCTCCACTTGTTCTACCCTGAGCCTCTGCGGGTTTGTAGTGCTCGCTATGTGACTCTGATAAGGCATGTTATCTCTGATAAGGAGTGTTAACTTGGATAAAGCATGCTATTTGTCTTAGTGAATCAAGCCCATTCACTCCACAGGGACCCTACACCTCTATAGGGAAGCTTGCTCTGCACCCTTTGCAGCTACTTTGCAGCACTCCCATCTCATCCACAGCTGACAATGAAGCAGGCAGCTTCTCCATCGAAACATGGGGGATGCGTTGAAAGACATCCATGGCTACAATTACTAGGTAATGCCTAATGATGTTGATCCAGGGATTTTATCTGATTGCCATCTGCAGTCGGGAAGGAATTTTTCCCTTTTGGGGCTAATTGGACCATGCCTTGTAAGGGTTTTTTCGCCTTCCTCTGGATCAACAGGGATATGTGAGGGAGCAGGCTGGTGTTGTACTTTATACTGGTTGAACTCGATGGACGTATGTCTTTTTTCAACCAAAATAACTATGTAACTATGTAACAAGACTACAGGATCTTCTCAAAAAACTAGCATATTGTGATAATGTTCATTATTTTCTGTAATGTACTGATAAACATTAGACTTTCATATATTTTAGATTCATTACACACAACTGAAGTAGTTCAAGCCTTTTATTGTTTTAATGTTGATGATTTTGGCATACAGCTCATGAAAACCCAAAATGTCCTATCTCAAAAAATTAGCATATTTCATCCGACCAATAAAAGAAAAGTGTTTTTAAAACAAAAAAAGTCAACCTTCAAATAATTATGTTCAGTTATGCACTCAATACTTGGTCGGGAATCCTTTTGCAAAAATGACTGCTTCAATGCGGCGTTTTTGTGCGTATTTGTGTGCTAGGCACTGTACATACACATGTCTATCTCATCATGTCACATGTCACCTTGGGTATCCTTTAACCTCTTGAGGACCAGTGTTTTATACCCCCTAGTGACCAGGCGATTTTTTACAATTATGCACTTTGCCACTTTAATAATTTATTGCTCGGTCATACAACTTAGCACCCAATTTAATTTTACCTCCTTTTCCTCCCACTAAGGCCTCTTGCACACTGCAAGTGATTCCGATTCAGATTCCGCTTTTTAATCAGTTTTTACATCTGATTCAGATTCCGATTTGCAGTGTGCAGGGAGCAAACTGCAAATCGGAATCTGAATCGGATGTAAAAACTGATTAAAAAGCGGAATCTGAATCGGAATCACTTGCAGTGTGCAAGAGGCCTAATAGAGCATGTTTGTGTAATCTCTGATTGCTGCTGCAATTTTTTTTATTAAATTTAAAAAGATCTTTTTTTTTTTTTATTAAAAATCCTATATTTTTTTTTTTTTTTTTTAAGTGGACTAAAATTAAAAATACAAGATTTCAGAAATAAAATCTATTTTCTAATTTATAATAATAAATAGCAGCCTTTTTTCAGCTGCATGATGACAAATATAAAATATTTTACATTTATTGGAGGAACCCCTCCCTTCCTTTCATATTGCCGGGACAGAATCCGGCAGACTGGTGGAGTAGATGGTGTCCGGCAATGGAGGAATTGCTAATGGCTGCCACCTGTATAACCCTAGTATAACCCTAGCTATGAAAAGAGAAGGGTGAAAAGCATGCACTGAAATGCTCATAGGCTTGAAGGAGTGTTTATTTATCTTTGTATGTGTCAGAGTGGTGCAACTAAATATTTTTAATTAAAAAGAATGTTTGGTTTGGGTCCGCTTCAATTTCCCTCCCTCCTATATTGGCCCTGACTGGGATCCGTACACTACATGATGCATCTATAAGCATCAGCCTATGTACGGGATTAGATTGTGAGCCACTGCAGGGGACAGTGAGGGCCCTTTTCCACCAGCGCAAACTGAATCGCAAAAACGCAAACCGCTAGCGATTTTACAATCGCTACGGTTTGCTTTTTAACATAGGAATCGCGGTAGGTCATTTCCACTACCGCGATTCGTTTTTTACTTGATTGCGATCGCGCCGCGGAGCGACTTTTGCCGCGATTTTGCTATGCAGTGCATAGCAAAATCGCGGCCGCGAACGTCGGGGAATCGCCGCTAATTGCGATTCAGCAATCGCTAGCGTTCAGCGTGAACGCTAGCGATTGCTAGTGGAAAAGGGCCCTGAGGGCTCGTTTCCACTATTGCGTTGCGAAATCGCTGCGGCAAAATTCGCCTTCGGATGCGAATTTCGCATGTGTGTGTATGCGAAATTTCGTGCAAATTCGCATGAAAATTCGCATGGATGACGATGTATGTGAATTTAACCATGGCAATGCCGGTGTGCTTTTCCATTGATTTCATGCGAATTCGCATGAAAATTCGCATACTAAAACAGCATGCGAATTTCCTATTAAATACATTAGCGGCGATTCGCATGCATTCCACTCGCAGGAGAATTCTGCGGCTCTTTTGGGTTTTTTTACCGCTGAAAAAAACGCACCTCAACAACGCTACAGTGGAAACAGGCCCATCCACTTGCATTACATGTGCGAATCCGCATGGACGCATGCAGATTCACGATAGTGGAAACGAGCCCTGAGTGACAGGGCTTTCCTCTGTACAGCGCTGCACTAGGCCGCAGCGCTGTACACATGTTAATTGTTTTTCGTTTTATTTCAGCCTGCCAGCTCCTATTGCGGCTGGCAGGCTGATAACATATCCCCGCTCTGTTGGTGTGCAGGGACCGTCCGAGTGAGCGTTCCCTGCTAATCCCGCCCACTGCACATTGACGCCAATCGGCATTAGGCGGTCCCCAGAGAGCCACGCTCCCACCACCCATCGGCGTTTAGGCAGTCGGGAAGATCTGGTTAAGCCAGGTCCACATCTTCAATTATGATTGGCCAATCAGTGACTAATTTGACCACGTCCATCTAGTATGAGGGTTCACCTTCACAATAGGCTCAGTTCACTAAGCATTTTCACATTCGGTAATGCAGAAAACAGCTGATTTTACCTTCCCAAATTCCAATTCACTAAACCTATTACTGCACTGAAAATTGGAATTACCGACTAGGGAGATAAATACCTGAAGAAATGTCAAGAAATTGCAATTCACAAACATTTACGCATTCGGGCAAAAGTGTTCGGTAATTTTCAAGTCTGCTTTCAGGTACATGTGAACCTGTACATGCTGGGCTTTGTAGTCCCTCTCAGCAGCTGTACAGTCACACATGCCTGGCCCCGCCTCCAGCAGACGTTAATGACGTCTAACTACAAATCTGTTACTATAAATAGCTTCAGTAGTTAATTAATGGCAAGGAGCTTATCTGTGCTGTCATTACATGAGGCGTTTCCATAAATAGGAGTCGGGATACAGGCCATAGATCTGGTTGTACATCAGTGGCCGTGAGCTATAGATAATGATTAGGGATGATCGTATTGAGCATTCTACGCTACGCTGGAAATACGCATAGTTTTCCGTAATTACACATAGCTAAACTACGGATACAAAATCAGATTTGAACTACGGGGGCAAATTGTAACTATGTATAAAAATACGAAATTACGCATAGTGCGAAACGTAGTTTATGCGGACGAATACGCCCTTATGCAGAAAAATTTTCGCATTAATCCGACAAAATGCGCATGCGTGGAACTCTCACATGCGTATATTCCCCTTCCCAATGCTGAACTTTATACGCATAGAATGGGCAATAATACTTCTGGGCATGCGCAAGCGACAATTTAATCCATACGCATCAAAAAAGACGCATATATCGCATTCGTAGTTGACTTCGCAACACACATGTAAACTTCGCATAGGAGCCGTAAACTACGCATAGCAGTACTTCTCTACGCGTACATTTGTAAACTTATTTTTTAAACTACGCATTCAAACTACGATGCGTAGATACGAACTACGATGTATAGTTACGCACTGGCGTAGTTTCTGCTCATCCCTTATAATGATTAATGCAGGCTGCGGTATCGCCTACATGCAAGCAGATTGCGGGAGATATTGCTGCAATGAGGGCACAAGATTCTCCCAGAAGTAAAGAAGGTCTTTCTGAATAAAATAAAATCATTTCTAAAGCTTGGTACACACTTACAATTATGATTGGCCAATCACTGATCAATTAAAGTAGACTAGACATACTCAACATGTTTCAGCATTACGCCTTCGTCAAGAGTGCATAAAATATACAGTGCAGTGTATTTACACATAAACATTAACCCCCCACCCCACATGACATCAGACTGTCAGCATATATAGCCCCTGTCAGAGCTCTAACAGGGGCTATATATTATGTATATAGCCCCTGTATATTTTATTCACTCCTGACGAAGATGTAATGCTGAAACATGTTGACAGAGGCGGGACAAGGTCCTCCAGCACCCAAGGCTGAGACACCAAAGTGCGCCCCTCCTTCCCCGCCACCCCAGCCGTCACACACTGATTGCTATTACACTAAGAGGCCCCTCCCCCATCCCTCCCACCCCAGCCATCACACACTGATTGCTATTAGACTAAGAGGTGCCACAGTGCCCACAACCTCCCCAACACCTTAATATCTAGTTATCTGGCTTGCAGTCACTGCTATGTATCCCCTTTTCTTATTTCTTTCTGCTTAAAACACAACTAGGAATGACAGCTGAATGAATTGTGCGCCCCCTCATACACTGCGCCCTGAGGCAGGAGCCTCTCCAGCCTATGCCTCGGCCCGGCTCTGAGTATGTCTAGTCTACTTTAATTGTGTCATGTACGTGGAAGGAAGATTTGGAGGGATTGGTTTTCTATGCACTGAGACTGTGATATCGGGAGGGAGGGGGGGGGGGGGATCTTACTAACATCTTAGATCCCTGCCTGGGTGCATAGCTCTCCAGATGGCTTCCCTCTGATATTATATATACCCACAACGACACAAATGTGCAGGTGAGATACACACCAACGCGATTTGTCTTTGTATATATTTCTTGTTGCTCCTATATTTTAGATTTTATTTGAAACTAATAAAAGTTATGTTTTAGTGCTGTAGGGGCCTATTCCGTAAGGGAACACAAATCGATGTGGTAAATTTGCTCAGTGATTGGCCAATCATAACTGAAAGTGTGTGCTAGGCTTAAATGGTCTGTACAGTATACACCTGTGGGGTGTCATAATTAAGGGGCCCATACACTGGTCAATTTCAGCCATCATTCGATCGATCGATTCCATAGAATCGATCGATCAGAAATCGATTCTATCAAATTCCCCATTCGATCGATTTGCAGCCGATTTCTATCGATTTCGATCAATTTGATCTATCTGACAAGATGGAAAATCTGGGTCGGTCTGCAGCCAGCAGCAGATTGATGGTCCATAGAGTTCCATTGGATCTAGTAATGCATTTAGATCGATTTTCAACAGATTTAATTCTGAACTCTATTGGAAATCTGTTCCTAGTGTGTGGCACACATCAGATAGATTCCTGTCAGATTCGACCTGACAGGCATCTGACAAATATCTGATGGTCGAATCTGCTGCAAATCTATAAGTGTATGGCCACCTTAATTCTATAATTTCCAGCACTTCTCATCTGCTTCCGGGACAGGGGTCGATTTTGAGATGAGTCCCTTTCTCGATCAGAAGAAGATCGGACATGCTGGAAATGATTGAATGACGGTAAATATCCCATCGATCTGACTGGGGAATTGCATGGTGTGTATCAGGTATAAAGAGTTACTCTGCTCTAGTACAAAATCTAAATAATCTGCAGTATATCATCTCTGTTCAAGTCGTTGTGTAACTGAGTTCCAATAAATGCCTTTCAACTCCCGTCTGCAGCTACTGTAAACTTTTTTTAGGAAAATTCCCAGAAACCATGGCAACAGTATATGGTTTGGTGTACAAGAAAAAACAACCCAAAGAAAAAACAACCCAAATCCTCTTCAGGAAAAGACAAAAAACATTGCTCCCTTCACACCCCTACTGGGTTTACAGCAATGACACAATGGGCTGGATTCACTAAGACAAATAGCATGCCTTATCTGAGTTAACACACCTTATCAGAGATAACATGCCTTATCAAAGTTAACACCCCTTATCAGAGTAGCATAGCGAACGCTACAAACTTATGCCTGCTAACTGGCAATGACGAGAGCTCCACTTGTTCTACCCTGAGCCTCTGCGGGTTTGTAGTGCTCGCTATGTGACTCTGATAAGGCATGTTATCTCTGATAAGGAGTGTTAACTTGGATAAAGCATGCTATTTGTCTTAGTGAATCAAGCCCATTCACTCCACAGGGACCCTACACCTCTATAGGGAAGCTTGCTCTGCACCCTTTGCAGCTACTTTGCAGCACTCCCATCTCATCCACAGCTGACAATGAAGCAGGCAGCTTCTCCATCGAAACATGGGGGATGCGTTGAAAGACATCCATGGCTACAATTACTAGGTAATGCCTAATGATGTTGATCCAGGGATTTTATCTGATTGCCATCTGGAGTCGGGAAGGAATTTTTCCCTTTTGGGGCTAATTGGACCATGCCTTGTAAGGGTTTTTTCGCCTTCCTCTGGATCAACAGGGATATGTGAGGGAGCAGGCTGGTGTTGTACTTTATACTGGTTGAACTCGATGGACGTATGTCTTTTTTCAACCAAAATAACTATGTAACTATGTAACAAGACTACAGGATCTTCTCAAAAAACTAGCATATTGTGATAATGTTCATTATTTTCTGTAATGTAGTGATAAACATTAGACTTTCATATATTTTAGATTCATTACACACAACTGAAGTAGTTCAAGCCTTTTATTGTTTTAATATTGATGATTTTGGCATACAGCTCATGAAAACCCAAAATGTCCTATCTCAAAAAATTAGCATATTTCATCCGACCAATAAAAGAAAAGTGTTTTTAAAACAAAAAAAAGTCAACCTTCAAATAATGATGTTCAGTTATGCACTCAATACTTGGTCGGGAATCCTTTTGCAGAAATGACTGCTTCAATGCGGCGTGGCATGGAGGCAATCAGCCTGTGGCACTGCTCAGGTGTTATGGAGGCCCAGGATGCTTCAATAGCGGCCTTAAAGCTCATCCAGAGTGTTGGGTCTTGCGTCTCTCAACTTTCTCTTCACAATATCCCACAGATTCTCTATGGGGTTCAGGTCAGGAGAGTTGGCAGGCCAATTGAACACAGTAATACCATGGTCAGTAAACCATTTACCAGTGGTTTTGGCACTGTGAGCAGGTGCCAGGTCGTGCTGAAAAATGAAATCTTCATCTCCATAAAGCTTTTCAGCAGATGGAAGCATGAACCCACTTTTGAACCAGAAACAGCGGCAGAAGCGCCTGACCTGGGCTACAGAGAAGCAGCACTGGACTGTTGCTCAGTGGTCCAAAGTACTTTTTTCGGATGAAAGCAACTTTTACATGTCATTCGGAAATCAAAGTGCCAGAGTCTGGAGGAAGACTGGGGAGAGGGAAATGCCAAAATGCCTGAAGTGCATTGTCAAGTACCCACAGTCAGTGATGGTCTGGGGTGCCATGTCAGCTGCTGGTGTTGGTCCACTGTGTTTTATCAAGGGCAGGGTCAATGCAGCTAGCTATCAGGAGATTTTGGAGCACTTCATGCTTCCATCTGCTGAAAAGCTTTATGGAGATGAAGATTTCATTTTTCAGCACGACCTGGCACCTGCTCACAGTGCCAAAACCACTGGTAAATGGTTTACTGACCATGGTATTACTGTGCTCAATTGGCCTGCCAACTCTCCTGACCTGAACCCCATAGAGAATCTGTGGGACATTGTGAAGAGAAAGTTGAGAGACGCAAGACCCAACACTCTGGATGTGCTTAAGGCCGCTAGCGAAGCATCCTGGGCCTCCATAACACCTGAGCAGTGCCACAGGCTGATTGCCTCCATGCCACGCTGCATTGAAGCAGTCATTTCTGCAAAAAGGATTCCCGACCAAGTATTGAGTGCATAACTGAACATAATTATTTGAAGGTTGACTTTTTTGTTTTAAAAACACTTTTCTTTTATTGGTCGGATGAAATATGCTAATTTTTTGAGATAGGAATTTGGGGTTTTCATGAGCTGTATGCCAAAATCATCAATATTAAAACAATAAAAGGCTTGAACTACTTCAGTTGTGTGTAATGAATCTAAAATATATGAAAGTCTAATGTTTATCAGTACATTACAGAAAATAATGAACTTTATCACAGTATGCTAATTTTTTGAGAAGATCCTGTAATGTCTTCAAAGATTGTGGAGGTAAGAGGAATACTGAGGCTTCCATATTTATTTCCTATTAAGCAATACCAGTTACCTGGCAGCCCTGCTGATCCTCTGCCTCTAATACTTTTAGCCATAGCCCCTGAACCAGCATGCAGCAGATCAGGGGTTTCTGACAATATTGTCAGTTAGCTGCATGCTTGTTTCTGGTGTGATTCAGACACTACTGCAGCCAAATAGACCAGCAGGACTGCCAGGCAACTGGTATTGTTTAACAGGAAAAAAGTATGGCAGCCTCCATATTCTTCTCACCTCGGGTTCACTTTAAGATATGGCGCTCTATGCAATTGCCTAACTCACCAGAGATAATCGCAAGTAAAATGAGGCGATTGAACCGTCGCCTAATTCCTTTCTATTTAGCACCCGGCCAGGGAGGATAATACTTGCTTCACTGATTTAATCTCCCAGCGAGTTCCCTTCCTCCTGCAGAATTCCCTGTTTTGCAATCTGGGAATCTGCTTCCTGTCATACATGGGCGAGCGCTTCTCTCCTGCTCAGGCTATTATTATTATTTATCGTAAAGTGCCACATATTACGCAGCGCTGGACAATAACTAGGGACACCTATGACATAACACAAGGTTATACGGCAAAGGGCCAGGTTATACAAGGCAGCAGGGTACAAGAAACATGAGATGGTTGCAGGCATCCAGTAGGTCAGTCCGTGCAGGGCTGGCTTAAGCCACATGGAGGCCCAGGGGCAAAGTAACTTGGGGAGCCCCACTACCCCTCCCCATTAAAGCTATATAGCACTGACATCTTCTGCAGCACTGTACAGAGAACATAGTCAAGCCACTGACTGTCCTCAGAGGAGCTCACAATCTAATCCTACCATAGTCATAGTCTAATGTCCTACCATATTATTATTATGTATTTCTATAGCAGTGACCTCTTCTGCAGCACTTTACAAAGTACATAGTCATGTCACTGACTGTCCTCAGAGGAGCTCACACTCTAATCCTACCATAGTCATAGTGTAATGTCCTACCATATTATTATTATTATTATGTATTTATATAGCACTGACATCTTCTGCAGCACATTACAGAGTACATAGCCATGTCACTGACTGTCCTCAGAGGAGCTCACAATCTAATCCCTACCATAGTCATAGTCTAATGTCCTACCATATTATTATTATTATTATGTATTTATATAGCACTGACATCTTCTGCAGCACATTACACAGTACATAGCCCTGTCCCTGACTGTCATCAGAGGAGCTCACAATCTAATCCCCACCATAGTCATAGTGTACTGTCCTACCATACTATTATTATGTATTTATATAGCACTGACATCTTCTGCAGCACATTACAGTGTACATAGTCATGTCACTGACTGTCCTCAGAGGAGCTCACAGTCTAATCCTACCATAGTCATAGTCTAATGTCCTACCATTTTATTATTATGTATTTCTATAGCACTGACATCTTCTGCAGCACATTACAGAGTACATAGTCATGTCACTGGCTGTCCTCAGAGGAGCTCACAATCTAATCCTACCATAGTCATAGTCTAATGTCCTACCATATTATTATTATGTATTTATATAGCAGTGACCTCTTCTGCAGCACTTTACAAAGTACATAGTCATGTCACTGACTGTCCTCAGAGGAGCTCACACTCTAATCCTACCATAGTCATAGTGTAATGTCCTACCATATTATTATTATTATTATTATTATGTATTTATATAGCACTGACATCTTCTGCAGCACATTACAGAGTACATAGCCATGTCACTGACTGTCCTCAGAGGAGCTCACAATCTAATCCCTACCATAGTCATAGTCTAATGTCCTACCATATTATTCTTATGTATTTATATAGCACTGACATCTTCTGCAGCACTGTACAGAGTACATAGTCATGTCACTGACTGTCCTCAGAGGAGCTCACACTCTAATCCTACCATAGTCATAGTCTAATGTCCTCCCATATTATTATTATGTATTTATATAGCACTGACATCTTCTGCAGCACTTTACAGAGTACATAGTCATGTCACTGACTGTCCTCAGAGGAGCTCACAATCTAATCCCTACCATAGTCATAGTGTAATGTCCTACCATATTATTATTATGTATATATATAGCAGTGACATGACTATGTACTCTGTAATGTGCTGCAGAAGATGTCACTGCTATATATATACATAATAATAATATGGTAGGACATTAGACTATGACTATGGTAGGGATTAGATTGTGAGCTCCTCTGAGGACAGTCAGTGACATGACTATGTACTCTGTAATGTGCTGCAGAAGATGTCACTGACTGTCCTCAGAGGAGCTCACAATCTAATCCCTACCATAGTCATAGTCTAATGTCCTACCATATTATTATTATGTATTTATATAGCACTGACATCTTCTGCAGCACATTACAGAGTACATAGTCATGTCACTGACTGTCCTCAGAGGAGCTCACACTCTAATCCTACCATAGTCATAGTGTAATGTCCTACCATATTATTATTATGTATTTATATAGCACTGACATCTTCTGCAGCACATTACAGAGTACATACAGAGGAGCTCACACTCTAATCCAACCATAATCATATGTCTATGTATGTATTGTGTAGTGTATACATTGCAGTCTAGGGCCAATTTAGGGGGAAGACAATTAACTTATTTGTATGTTTTTGGGATGTGGGAGGAAACCGGAGTGCCCGGAGGAAACCCACACAGACACAGGGAGAACATGCAAACTCTGTGCGGATGGTGCTCTTGCTGGGATTAGAACCGGGGACCCAGCGCTGCAAAGCAAGACAGCTAACCACTACGCCACTGTGCGTGTGTGAGGAGCTGCTGTTCATGGACAAATGGATGAAGGGGCTGCACATGAAATGGGGAACACTGCTGCACATGAAAAAGGTTCAACAAGAAAGTTGGCCTGGGGGCACTAAAAGTATAAATCTGTCCTTGCAACCTGCCAATGGACCAATCCAGCGGCTGCTGCTCCATTTCCACACTCCATACATGTATACATACCAGGATGGGTACAGCCAAGAATACATGAAGGAAAAGCAGAGATACGTAGTGATGAAGTGTTAGTTATCACAGATTTATCAGTATAAAATCCACCACTTTATATAGAGAAGAAGAAACAGTCCAGCTTCATGAAATAGGACAATATGTTGATGACGTATGATGGCGAGGTGCCCTACATATGCTGTATCTGCTTACAGTGTATAAACGCTGAATAATGGCTGAATGTCGGGCGTGGGCTACACATATCCATCATTTGTCTTTTTATAAACAGAGGAACACCAAGAGCCCCAATAGTGTAGTATGTATTGACAAAGGGGGCAATGACAAAGAGTAATAGTTGTTATACTCACAAACATGGGTCACCAGTAGGCAACCACTGTGAAGGCAGGTGGGGAGATTATGGCAGAGGCGCTGAGTGTCGTTTGTTTTGCTAGATGCTGTAACTCCTTTTTCTATTGCCTGAGGAAGCGGGCGCTGACCCGTGAAACGCGTTGCTTTGTTTTATCTGGAGTTCGTTAATAAATAGACTGAATGTACAGTCATGTTGTGTCTGCTTGGAGGAGGTAAGTCCACCACTGCCTCCTCTAATTACCAAGTTTTGGCTTTTAAGCTCCTTTAAAACCCCTTTTATCCTTTTGGCGCCTCTGTTCTCTTTTATATAATTTGTCTTTTTATGCAACTCTTCTCTTTAAGTGATGAAAGGTACGGATACCGTGCTGCGTTCTCTTTTCTTTGTTACATGGGAGCGATGAGCCCGCTGTGAACTCCTCCAGGCTCTGCTCAGAGACTGCTACATCTCAGCTGCCGAGAACTGAATGTGTGTGCAACTGCACAACTATGGAAGGATTAGATTGTGAGCTCCTCTGAGGACAGTCAGTGACATGACTACGTACTCTGTAAGGTGCTGCAGAAGATGTCAGTGCTATATACAAATATAATAATAATAATATGGTAGGACATTAGACTATGACTATGGTAGTATTAGAGTGTGAGCTCCTCTGAGGACAGTCAGTGACATGACTATGTACTCTGTAAAGTGCTGCAGCAGATGTCAGTGCTATATAAATACATAATAATAATATGGTAGGACATTAGACTATTACTGTGGTAGTGTTAAATTGTGAGCTCCTCTGAGGACAGTCAGTGACATGACTATGTACTCTGTAATGTGCTGCATGTCAGTGCTATATAAATACATAATAATAATAATATGGTAGGACATTAGACTATGACTATGGTAGGATTAGAGTGTGAGCTCCTCTGAGGACAGTCAGTGACATGACTATGTACTCTGTAAAGTGCTGCAGCAGATGTCAGTGCTATATAAATACATAATAATAATATGGTAGGACATTACACTATGACTATGGTAGGATTAGATTGTGAGCTCCTTAGAGGACAGTCAGTGACATGACTATGTACCGGTACTCTGTAATGTGCTGCAGAAGATGTCAGTGCTATATAAATACATAATAATAATATGGTAGGACATTAGACTATGACTATGGTAGGATTAGAGTGTGAGCTCCTCTGAGGACAGTCAGTGACATGACTATGTACTCTGTAATGTGCTGCAGGAGATGTCAGTGCTATATAAATACATAATAATAATATGGTAGGACATTAGACTATGACTATTGTAGGGATTAGATTGTAAGCTCCTCTGAGGACAGTCAGTGACATGACTATGTACTCTGTAATGTGCTGCAGAAGATGTCAGTGCTATATAAATACATAATAATAATATGGTAGGACATTAGACTAGGACTATGGTAGGATTAGAGTGTGAGCTCCTCTGAGGACAGTCAGTGACATGACTATGTATTCTGTAATGTGCTGCAGAAGATGTCAGTGCTATATAAATACATAATAATAATATGGTAGGACATTAGACTATGACTATGGTGGGATTAGATTGTGAGCTCCTCTGAGGACAGTCAGTGACATGACTATGTACCCTGTAATGTGCTGCAGAAGATGTCAGTGCTATATAAATACGTAATAATAATATGGTAGGACATTACACTATGACTATGATAGGATTAGATTATGAGCTCCTCTGAGGACAGTCAATGACATGACTATGTACTGTGTAAAGTGCTGCAGAAGATGTCAGTGCTATATAAATACATAATAATAATATGGTAGGACATTAGACTAGGACTATGGTAGGATTAGAGTGTGAGCTCCTCTGAGGACAGTCAGTGACATGACTATGTACTCTGTAATGTGCTGCAGGAGATGTCAGTGCTATATAAATACATAATAATAATATGGTAGGACATTAGACTATGACTATTTAGGGATTAGATTGTAAGCTCCTCTGAGGACAGTCAGTGACATGACTATGTACTCTGTAATGTGCTGCAGAAGATGTCAGTGTTATATAAATACATAATAATAATATTGTAGGACATTACACTATGACTATGGTAGGATTAGAGTGTGAGCTCCTCTGAGGACAGTCAATGACATGACTATGTACTGTGTAAAGTGCTGCAGAAGATGTCAGTGCTATATAAATACATAATAATAATATGGTAGGACATTACACTATGACTATGGTAGGATTAGAGTGTGAGCTCCTCTGAGGACAGTCAGTGACATGACTATGTATTCTGTAATGTGCTGCAGAAGATGTCAGTGCTATATAAATACGTAATAATAATATGGTAGGACATTACACTATGACTATGATAGGATTAGATTATGAGCTCCTCTGAGGACAGTCAATGACATGACTATGTACTCTGTAATGTGCTGCAGGAGATGTCAGTGCTATATAAATACATAATAATAATATGGTAGGACATTAGACTATGACTATGGTAGGATTAGAGTGTGAGCTCCTCTGAGGACAGTCAGTGACATGACTATGTACTCTGTAATGTGCTGCAGAAGATGTCAGTGCTATATAAATACGTAATAATAATATGGTAGGACGTTACACTATGACTAAGATATTTTTGTACTTCTTGTAAAATAAGGAATTAGGCTGTATCCTGCGCCCTTTTTTCATAGCGCCTCTATTTCATTCACTCACTGTGAGTACTGTTGGCCATTTGTGTTGGTTGGCTGAGACTGCTGGTTAGTTGAGTTCTGGATAACCAGGATTCTACCTTATAATTGCTGTTATTAGAATCACTGTACAGATTGGCAAGCGCAATTCCTTTTTTAAGCTGTACGTTAAAAATATGAATCATATTTCAAATAATGAAATACGCTTCATAGTGACATTTTGTTAGTGAAATCCTCGGGTAGTGTAAGTCAGCACTGAGCATCAGCAAATATCTATTTCTGTTTTTCAACAGTAGAACAGGTTTTTTTAGTTCAATCCTCTATTCAGTTTTTTTTACTGGTATTTTAGAGAACATTGTGCAACCACAATCGTTCACTGACAGCTGGACTATCATGAATACCTTAGATAGCGGAAAAAGTAAGCAGGTGAAATCTGACAGAACTGACAAGTTTTGGGCTAGCCTATCTCCTCATGGTAAATTCTTTCGGGTTTTCTTTTGTTTTCCAAAGCATTTCCTGAACGGCAGTTACTAAGTCTAAAGGTAGCCACTAATGATACAATTTGCTGAAGGATGGTTAGCAAACTATTCTTCATATGAATGATCGGAAATGATAACTGACCAATAATGAAAAACAATCTCCTTAGGAGATTTTTGTCCATTAGTGGCCCCAAACAATCATTTCCGAACGTTCATATAAAGAATCGTTCTTAAACGATCGTTCGGCAAATTTTATGGTCAGTGCCCAACTTAACTGCCAAAATAATAAGATACCAGCCAGCCTCCCTACCCACAGGCAGGGCCCATGCACACTTGCTAAACGCAAAACGCTAGCACTTTTGCTAGCGTTTTGCTAAGGCGATTTTTTTGCATTGAACGTGAAAAAAAATCGCCATTCACACTTGGCGCTTCTTTAGCACTGAAACGCGATCCCGGAAAAACGCCTGAAAATGGTGCAGGCTACTTGTTTGCGTTTGGCGATTTGCGTTAATCGACGGGGATTAACGCAAATCGCCTAAGTGAGAACGGGCCCATAGGGTATTATTGCACTAGCACTGTAAAAAGCGCTAGCGCCTAGCGCTTGAGCGGTTTGCTGAAATCACCGTCAAAACGCTCTAATGTGAATGGGCCCTCAGACTTAGCAACTGCCGTTCAGGAAATTCTTGAGAATCCCGCATGAGGAGATGGACTAGTCCAAAACCTGTCGGTTCTGTCAGATTTGAACTGCTTACGTTTTTTTTTTTATTTTTTGCTGTAGTGGCCGTAGTTTTAAAATGGCAAAATGACATTTTACTTTAACTATCCTTTGAAAACATTTTGTTAAACAAATAAATAAAAAAAAAGCAGCAGTTTTTCCCAAAAGTCATCAACTTTCTCTGCACCGAAATGACCAAGAAAGCGGAAGCTGCCCACGTGGCCGAGGTTGTGACATGCTGCAGTCTCTGTCTTTCATAAGTTCCTGTCCTCAGAACAAGATACTCTTTGACTAATCTGAGGCAGAAATGTCCTCTGTTCTTCCTCACGATACAATCAATACACCAACAAACAATAACAACATTCTCCTAAGTCTCAGGTAGAAAAGATTATTCTCTGACCTTCTGACAAATAATTTATTGAGCGCTTTTCAATATTTCCAAATTGCATGATTATTTTGTTTCTTTCTTGCAATGAACAGAAAGGAATTGTTGCCGTATTTTTGGCTTCTCTGGTTTTTGCATTGCCAGAAAACCGCGGAAGGGATGTGAAGGAAAACGTACAAGTTATTAAGCTATGCAGAAATGATCGATTGAACTTGGCTGATAAAGACCGTCTTGGACGAGAATCTTTACTCAACCCACCGACTGAAAACCGGTCTAGAGCACACTGCGTGTGGTTCCTCCCCATGTCTCCATAGCAACAGGCGTGTCGCTAGCCTCTAGCACAGAGGTGCCTCTCTCTTCTACTGGCCACATATGCTATTACTCCGCTGTTATTGCCTGATGAAGCGGGATCAAACCTGCGAAACGCGTTGCATTGTACCCCGGAGTATGTAAATAAACTTGTTCTATTTGACACATTGGCAATTTTTGTGTCTGCTTGGAGGAGGTAAGCAACGAATGCTGCGTATTTTAACTACGGACGACCCCAAACTGGCGTTGTTATTTGTATGACACATGCATGCTCATAGCACACACCCGCTACTGAGTGCAAGAGGTACTCCGCCCACCAGAGAGGCACCGTGTATTCCGCTGTTCAGCTATCTGCTGTCTGGAAAGAGGCTTGCCTTGCGGTAGGATTTCTCTGCAGCTGACCGCAGCAGATGATGAAAGAATGGCAAAATGTGAACCGTCCCATAGGAAAGCATAGGATTCTCCCAACAGTCCAGTTACGATACCCACACATTACTCAATTTTCTACCAAGCAATCAACTTTATTGGAAAGTCTATCGACTAATAGCCCACACACTACAAGCGAGATCCTAATTTTCCGTTACTAAGTGAGCTGTTGTGCCTCCATGCTCAGACACCAAAAGTCGATTGTGTGTCCATCAAAATCATGTCAACATTAGCTGATTCCTTTATTATTATTTAGTATTTATATAGCGCCGACATCTTCCGCAGCGCTGTACAGAGTACATAGTCATGTCACTAACTGACCCTCAGAGGAGCTCACAATCTAATCCCTACCACAGTCCTATGTCTATGTTTGTATTGTGTAGTGTATGTATTGTAGTCTAGGGCCAATTTAGGGTGGAGCCAATTAACCTATCTGTATGTTTTTGGGATGTATGAGGAAACCGGAGTGCCCGGAGGAAACCCACACAGACACGGGGAGAACATACAAACTCCTTGTAGATGTTGACTGGGTCTTGAACCGGGGACCCAGTGCTGCAAGACGAGAGCGCTAACCACCACACCACCGTGCTGCCAATCATCTGATATTTTGCATCCTGCCCAATCAAGGTAATGTGTTGTTTCGGGCAGATATCAGCCAATTTCTATTGATGGAGCAGAATGTAACAATTCTCACCCAATACGATGAAATGATTGGATGGAATGGTCGATCGAGCAGTAATGTATGCGTACCTTTACAATTTACTGCTCAGTCTATGAAAAAGTACAGCAGCGGATATTGTGTAAAACGTGCCCTAGGAAATAACTGGCATCATTGACACTGATAAACATAATTGGCATCATTCACAATGCTAAACGATTTGTTTTAACAAATGACCAGCCCAGGATTGCCCTGCTGATAAGATAAGTACTAAGAAACAACTGCCAGATAGACTCTCTCATTCCAGGAGCAAACATGGCTGACGCCCTATTGGCTGTGCCTTAAAGAGACACTGAACCGAAAAAAAAATATGATATAATGAATTGATTGTGTAGTACGGATAATTACTAGAACATTAGCAGCAAAGAAAATATTCTCATATTTTTATTTTCAGGTATATAGTGTTTTTTTATAAAATTGCATAATTCTCTAATATTTGCAGTCTACACACTACTCAGCATTCTAAATGATTTTACAGAGCAGGCCAATGAACTATTGACCTGTCCTCTGCGGAGAAAAAGAAAATACAGTGCCAGACACTTGAGATAAGAAGCTTCAGAAGACAGAGCTCTCTGCCACTTTGAAAGTCCTGGAGCTCAATGGCTCTTTTGCATAGATAACAACCGGAGTTTCTTAACTGTTTCTGTACTGGAAACAATATGTCGCATCCCAGCTATTAATGAAAAATGGCATGTGAGGTATCATTTTAACCAGAAGAAGAAGATAAATAATATATTGTGAGGTTATAACTGTGGCCCTTGTCATGTGAAAGTTAATGGTGTAAAATGAAAAAAAAATGTGTCTTTTCTGCATTGACACCTATTTTTTTTTTCTATAAAATGCCTATAAAATGAAATAATACTTGGAAACAAATACTATTTGACCAAAGCCTAGATTGTAATAAAAAAAAAAAAAAAAAAAAAAAAACACAATATGTGTATCACTTTGATGGCATAAGTGATAAAAAAAACCGTTCACTTTGATGGCATAAGTAATAAAAAGTTATTGGTACCGGTATATAATTGCAACACAGCTGATTTGCCAAAATTGTCAGGAATGTAAAAAGCTTGGAATGCGAACGGGTTAAACAAGTCAAATAAAAGATGAAGACAGAACTGGCGCAGAGGATTGTGTGTTATAAAATAAAGGCATTTTATTCCATGGGCTGTTTCGGGGAGAATAGGAGCGTACGTATAAAATCACCGCCGGGAGACTTGGGCGCAGGATACAGCCGGTATGGCTTACCCTGCTGCTGCACAAGTTCCTGGCCGTGTTAATTACTATTCCCCCTCCAGGTCCATGTGGATGGTGGGGAATAATGTAATTCAGCTTCCAGCTATTACTGGAGGCCAAATTATAGTGTTTTAAAAGTAACTTCAGCACCGCTATAGATGTAATTCCTATTATCGCCTATGGTGGCGCCGGCTGAACCCAAATCTCCTGCGCTGTTATTACAGCGCTCGGAATAGGACCCCTTCAAGGCATAGAATTGATCGCCAGGATTCCCTAGTATGTGGGGGGACAATCTTTCATAAAATAAAACACTTGAAAACAAAATAGAACACTAGAAGGGCTATCAGTTCCTGGTGAAATATTCATCACATCTCAGTCAGCTGGTTGGGGGTATTCCGGGGAAGCAGCGAAGGAACTGTGGCCACACAATTTCTGAGCCAATTTCTGCTGAAACATGACTGACATGTCAGGTGGTAAAACTATCACTGCTAGCCGACCAATTCCCAAACACAAGGTGGGGTGGGGGGAAGAACGCCCAAAAAATAAAACAGATTATTGTAATAATTAATCTTACCATGAGTGAGGCGAAAGGGCATCAAAATACAATATTATTGGACATTTTAAAAGGACAATGCATTTCGTTGGTCTGACCTGCTTCTTCAAGCGTCTTTAGGCAGACAACCAGGGACCTTGGGAAACCTATATAGCACCTGAAGAAGGGGGTAGGACCGACGAAACATCCTTTTAAAGTGTCACATAAAATCGTTTTTGATACCCTACACCTCACTCAAGTTAAGATTAAGACACTCGTTCTTATGGGTGGGAGGGGGAGGGGGAAATGACTCCTTTCATCCATCCTAGTGTTTTCCCTCTCTGTGACATTAGTCCGGTGTTCCATGTTTTTATTGGGGAGCGATCATCATTTTCTTGGGCAGACCTGCGTGGTGATGGAGTTCTCCCCCTGCTGGTTACTGTGGTTGTCTTCTAGCAACCCAGCTTTTTTTTTAAATAGTAATAGTAATTTACTAGCTCTAATTTCCCATTGCTTTAAAGCGGGATTGTCAATTGAAAATCAAATTTCAATAGCAACTGGTCTGAGTGTATTAAGTGATAAAGATGCTAATCCTGCATTCAAAAGTTTCAGAAAATGTTCTGCTGTTATGGTTTGTAGTTATCACATACCTTAGAAGCACTGGCCCTTTAATAGCCGTTGCCAAACAGTTGCATGCTGGGGAGTCTTTTTATCTATAATATATTCCTCCTCTTCCCTTTATTTCCCCCTTCTTCTAATGACATAAGACTGTACACTTCCTAGTATAGACCTCAGTGGGAGTGTCTGAAGACTCTGGGAAGAGGGCGGGTAATGAATACATAATTAGCAAGAGGAGAAAAAAAGAGTGAGGGAGGAAATGCTGTCAGGAGATTAGCGGTAACTAAGATGGAAACTGCCTAGAATAGGATTCTCTGCTTTTCCTTTATAAAATTCACAGGAATCATAACGTGGACAATGCAATACATGTGTTATGTAAGTAGAACTAGTATTTATCTACTTATATATGTGTTTTTTATTTCCAGGTTAGCATGGTTGTCACTTTTTCTTTAACCACTTAAGTCTATCTGGACCGATATATACATCCAGATAGACAGAGCTGCTCCTGCTGTCTGAGGCGTGCGATCGCTCCTGCACGCTCCCGCCGCCTGCCCCCGATTAATGAATGGGAATATACTTCCCATTCATCGATCTAAGTCCCCCGTAGAAAAAACGACGATCTCTTATCAGAGGCCGCAGTCTTTCTGCAAAAAAACACCCACACCAAAAATTACCCAAATACATTTAAAAAAAAATACAATTAAAAAAAACAAAAAAACAAAAATAGTTACCTAAGGGTCTGATCTTTTTAAATATGCATGTCAAGAGAGTATATTAATATATTTTTTTAAATTATAAACTTGTAAATAGTGATTGACACAAATTGAAAAAAGGCACCTTTATTTCTAAATAAAATATTGGCGCCATAAATTGTGATAGGGACATAATTTAAATGGTGTAATAACCGGGACAAATGGGCAAATAAAATACACGAGTTTTAATTACGGTAGCATGTATTAATTTCAAACTATAATGGCCAAAATCTGAGAAATAATGAATTGTTTCCATTTCTTTTTTAATCTTTCTGTAAAATGGATTTAGAAAAAAATAATTCTTAGCAAAATGTACCATCCAAAGAAAGCCTAATTGGTGGCGGAAATATAAAGATATAGATCAATTGTTTGTGATAAGTAGTGATAAAGTTATTGGCGAATGAATGGGAGGTGAAAGTTGCTCGGATGCATAAGGTGAACAACACTGTAGGCTGAAGTGGTTAGATACCGTACTACACTATACTGGCCTCCTGGTGTGCTCTGTCTTTTCTTTCCAGGGTTCCTTGGAGTTTATCTAATGGACACGCCCACAATTCCCAAACAGGGAGATGTTGGTTGTTTGCCCATTGCATGGTGTATGGCCGATGTTACCGATATACAACATACACAGAGCAGGAGATAGCTATGCTGCTCAGAGGATCTGTCAGGCTACGCAGAGTGAGTTAGAGTAACATTGTGAAAGCATGGAGGGAATCTCTGTGCAGAGCTCCAGGCTAACGCTGCGTCATCTTCCTATAGCCGGGATTTCACCCTTCAGAAAGGCAGGAGCAGCTTCAGTTACTCCATAATGCACTTTGTAAAAATGTGCTGACGAATGGATGCATAATAATAATAATAATAGCAAGGACTTGCTGGTAATCTGATTGGTGGTGCAGTACTCTTCAGGCAAGAACTCCTACGCAGGAAGCTAGATCAGTTCATGTTTAATTCAAGAACAACTGAAGTGACAAATATATGGAGGCTGCCATATTTATTACCTTTTATACAATACAAGTTTCCTGGCAGTCCTGCTGGTCTATTAGGATGCAGTAGTGTCTGAATAATGGCAGAAACAAGCATGAAGCCAATCTTTCAGATCTGACAGTAATGTCAGAAACACCTGGGGCTTGATTCACAAAGCGGTGCAAAGTGTTTGCACGCCAGTGAAAAGCCTCTTATCACGCCTAAACTGACTTTAGGCATGATAAGAAGCAACTCGCGCGAATTTTCCGCGCGCAAAGTTTTGCGCGCGCGCAGCATCCCCGCTTCGCGCGAAGCTCCCATTAAGCCCTGTGGGACTTTGCGCGCGCACCTACGCGCGGAAACTTCGCGCGAGTTAGAGCAAAAATCGGTGATAACTCAGTGGTGCAAAGGTTATCACGCCTAAAGTCTTTTAGGCGTGATAACTGGGTTAGCACCGCTTTGTGAATCGAGCCCCTGATCTGCTGCATGCTTGTTCAGGGGCTATGGCTAAAAGTATTAGAGGATCAGCAGGACAGCCAGGCAACTGGTATTGCTTAAAAGGAAATAAATATGGCAGCCTCCATATCCCTCTTGCTTCAGTTGCCCTTTAAAGAACACCTGAAGTGAGAGTGATATGGAGGCTGCCATATTTATTTCCTGTTAAACAATACCAGTTGCCTGGCAGCCCTGCTGATCTTTGGCTGCAGTAGTGTCTGAATCACACACCTGAAACAAGCATGCAGCTAATCCTGTCACACTTCAGTTTGCATGCTTGTTCAGGGGCTATGGCTAAGGTATTGGAGGCAGAGGATCGGCAGGACAGCCAGGCAACTGGCATTGCTTAAAAGGGAATTAATATGGTAGCCTCCATAAAACTCATACCTTGGGTTCACATTAAGTGTATTTCTACACCCAAGTTAAGCCTTGTACCGATTGTCAGCGATTGGCCAATCATTATTGAAAGTGTGTACCATGCTATACACAGGTCAATAACAGCTCAGCAAGCAACTAATCACTGCTTGAGCAGAAATCCACTGTGCAGCAGTGAGCGATGCTCTATATGGATCTAATCAAGTCAGATTTCAATAAAAATCTGATTGTACAACTCAATGGCGTATAAAGCTATTCCCCCGCCTGCTGAAGTAAAATCTACCACACTTTTAGTTGATAATAAACTGTCCATAAAGTCTGTCCACAAACAAATATGGCAGCCTCCAGCTCTCCACCTCCTCTCGAGTTCACTTTAACGATTTTGGCCGCGCGGACGTGAGCCTCACATCCGCAGTGGCAGCGGCTAGAGCTGCAGGGACGCGCTAGTCACCTCCCTGCAGTTTGGGTGGTCTACGGGCAATCCTGCAGGCAAATGCCCGTGATCGCGCTGTTGCCGCTAGCAGAGGGGATTGGCAGCAGGGGACAAAAGTCCCCTGTGCCAATCCAACCATGTCCACCGAGAATAAACACTGTTTTTGTTCAAAATCAGTGTTTATTCTGTAAATGGAGCCGAGATTTCCGCCACCCAATCATCAAATTTATGAATGGGAACAATGTTCCCATTCATGAACCTCCCCGCCGCCATTGTGATCGGAGGCTTCCGATGGAAGCCTACGTCACTTCCCTGGTTACAATGTAACAACACATTGTATCCTATTTAGTGTACATTGTACACTAATAGGATTTTTGCTTAGCAGGGACATCTTGTGGCCAAATAGTAAAATACACCTACTGACTTTGGGGGATAAAAATAATTTATTATCTATGTCAAGAGGACATATAATAAATAACGGGCTAAAAATTAGTGATGGCTGTAAAACTGAAAAAATGCACCTTTACTTCCAAATAAAATATTGTCACCATACATTACGCTAGGGGTATAGTTTTAACGTTGCCATAACCAGGACAAATAGCCAAATAAAATGTGTGGATTTTAATTATGGTAGCATGAATTATTTTAAAACTGTAATGGCTGAAAACTGAAAAATAATGATTTTTTCCCCATTTTTTTCTTATTATTCCCATTATAATGCATTTAGAATCAAATAATTCTTAGCATAATGTACCACCCAAAGAAAGCCTAATTGTTGGTGGAAAAAACAAGGTATAGATCATTTTGTTGTGATAAGTACTGATAAAGTTATTGGGGGATGAAAAGGAGAAGCGCTGACAGGTGAAAATTCCTCTCGTCCATAAGGTGAAAAATACCCGCGGGCTGAAGTGGTTAAAGTGGCACTTAAGCCATGGGAAAAATATTGTTTTACAAACCTGGGGCATCTACCAGCCCTCTGCAGCCGTCCCGTGCCCTCGCAGTCACTCGCAGATCCTCCTGTCCCCCGCCGCCAGCTACTTTTGATTCGCCGTCAAGCCTGGCCACGCGTCCGTCTTCTACGCGTTCCTGCGCAGGACACTATTGCGGATGGGAACACATAGAAGGAGAGGCGTGGCCAGGCCTGTGCAGGCGCAGTGAGCCTGTCGGCCGAAAATGAAAGTAACTGGTGGCGGGGGACAGGAGGATCTGTGAGTGACTGCGAGGGCACCGGGCAGCTGCAGGGGGCTAGTAGATGCCCCAGGTGAGTAACACGGATTCTTTTTTTTTTAGCTGAAGTATCCCTTTAAGCCTGGTACACAAATCCAACTTTCATCGGCCAATCACTGGACAACTTCATCATGTAGTATGAGATCTTAGCTACATAATCTGCTATTTTTAAAGAGGAACTGTCGTGAAAATCTTAAAATTTAAAACACATACAAATAAGAAGTACGTTTCTTCCTGAATAAAATGAGCCATAAATTGCTTCTCTCCTATGTTCCTGTCACTTACAGTAGTAGTACAAATCTGACATTACCGATAGGTTTTGGGCTAGTCCATCTCTTCATGGAGGATTCTCAGCATGACTTTTATCCTTTATAAAGACACCCCCTGAAAAAGATTTAAATAAAGATGCTGCCAGTCTCCCTGCTCACCGCACACTTTTTTGGCAGTTGGACGGAGCAACTGCCATTCACTACGCGCATTTTGAAAATAAAGAAATCCCTGTGAACCCCCCAAGAGGAAATGGGCTAGTCCAAAACCTGTCGGTTCTGTCAGATTTCTACTCCCTACTGTAAGCGACAGCAACATAGGAGAAAAGTAATTTATGGCTCATTTTACTCTGGAAGAAACATACTTCTTATCTCTACATGTTTACATGTATTTTAAATTTTAAGATTTTTGCAATAGAGGACCTACACAACAGAATGACTATCCTTAAAAAGTCCACACTCCTCAAAACATTCTTCCAAGTGCAAGTTGTAATCTTCTAATGCTACGTACACACATGCGACAACGATCGTTCTTTTATCAATTAAAAGTTCGTTCGTCGTTTACAACGAACGACCTGAGTAAAGTTAGTTTTAAAATGTGTGTAACGATCTGATCGTTAGAACGAACGTTACATCACGTAAAGCAACTATTGCGCCTGCGCATAAAAATGAGAAGTTCCATGGAGAAATAGTGAAATGCGCATGGCAAGCCTAGCACGAACGACCGTTTCCAACGATGTACTACTTTTGCAAACGATCGTCGTTGGTAAAAATCCGCCAAGCTAGATCGTTAGTTTTTAACGATCTAGCTCGTCCGTCGTTAGACTTAATGATCGTTGGCTGCTTTTTTTTAAACAATCGTCGTTTGAAACGATCGGGGAACGACTATAGTCGCATGTGTGTACGCACCTTTATAAATGGCACAGATGATCCATCACACCCGATGTAAGCACAAAGATCCACAGGCCTATATGTAGGTCAGCATGCACATTGGAACACTAGGCTGTTCCCCACGGAATTAGCAAAACCGGTACCAGTGTACTTTTACTATAATATCCTCTGCATATCATGAGGCCAACACTCCTTGCAGAATTACCTCAATGACAACAAACCTTCAATAGTGTGAAGCTGTATGGCTGTTATAAGCCTTAACCAATTCAGCCCGCAGGGATTTTTCACCTTATGCATCCGAGCAATGTTCACCTCCCATTCATTCGCTAATAACTTTATCACTTCTTAACACAATTTATTGATCTACATCTTGTTTTTTCCGCCACTAATTAGGCTTTCTTTGGGTGGTACATTCTGCTAAGTATTATTTTTTCATAAATGCATTTTAACAGGATTAATAAGAAAAAAATGGAAAAAAATTCATTATTTCTCAGTTTTCGTCCATTATAGCTTTAAAATAATACATGCTACTATAATTGAAACCTATGTATTTTATTTGCCCATTTGTCTCGTTTATGACACCTTTTACATTTTGTCCCTATCACAATGTATGGCGCCAATATTTTATTTGGAGTTAAAGGAGCATTTTTTCCGTTTTGCGTCCATCACTATTTACAAGCTTATAATTTAAAAAATTGTTCGTAGTTTACCCCCTTCAAATGCATATTTAAAAAGTTCAGACCCTTAGGTAACTTTATTTTTTTTATTGTAATTTTTTTTTTCCATTAAAAATTTTATTTGGGTAATATTTTGGTGTGGGAAATAAACAGTTAATGTTTAATGTTATTATACGTGTAAATTGTAATGTAAAAAAATATGTAGATGTAGTTTCACTATTTGGCCGCAAGATGGCCACCTTGAGTTTTTTTTTCTCCTTGTGCTTCTTGCTAAACGGAAGCACAAGGATGACGCCTCTAGTTAGAGCGCTTCGGTTTTTCTGCTGGGGACACGGATTGGTGATCGGGCGGGAACCATTTTCCCGTTCACTGATCCCAGGGCTACTGGGGGACAGCACGGGGGCACGCCCGCGATCGCGCACCGAAGTGCGGCACCGTAGCAGAGCAGCCGCCCGGATGTGATTTTCACGTCCAGGCGGCATAAATGGTTAAAGCAGGATTGTCAGCCACAAAATCAAATTCCATTTACCCACTGCTCTGTGTTTATTATGCAGTCTACAACCCGACCCTACATTGCAAGCATTCCAATCTAATCAGAAATGTTTCTGCCATTATAAATCTTTTCTCTGTTAGCCTAGCTCTATTCTGGTACATTGCCAGCGAAAAGGAAGCTTGTCGTAACCCTTCCCACATTCTTGCTCACTGATTGGCTGAGGGCAGTTCAGTGAGCTGCTGAAATAAGGACTATGCTGTGCTCACTCATGTTTATAAAACAAGCTAGCTATGACAGTTTCTAGGGAGGGAGGGAAGTAAGGGAGGAAATTACATCAGGCTTGGCTTCAGTCAGAGGGAATCAAAATGGCAAATGTCAGAAACAGAATTCTCTTTATTTACTGTATAAAATTAACTGAAATCAAAACGTTAACAGTACAATGCATATATTATTATGTGAGTAGAACAAGATGTTATCCCAAAAACATGCAGATAAGTTAACTGGCTTACTCCTTAAAGGATACCCGAACTGACATGTGACATGATGAGATAGAAATGTGTATGTACAGTGCCTAGCACACAAATAACTATGCTGTGTTCCTTTTTTCCCCCTCTGCCTGAAAGAGTTAAATATCAGGTATGTAAGTGGCTGACTCAGTCCTGACTCAGACAGGAAGTGACTACAGTGTGACCCTCACTGATAAGAAATTCCAACTATAAAACACTTTCCTAGCAGAAAATGGCTTCTGAGCGCAAAAAAAAAAAAGGTAAAAAGGGGAATTTCTTATCAGTGAGGGTCACACTGTAGTCACTTCCTGTCTGAGTCAGGACTGAGTCAGCCAATTACATACCTGATATTTAACTCTTTCAGGCAGAGAAAGAAAAAAAGGAACACAGCATAGTTATTTGTGTGCTAGGCACTGTACATACACATGTCTATCTCATCATGTCACATGTCACCTTGGGTATCCTTTAATGGTCCTAGACGTATGAGTATGGTAGGATTAGATTGGCCTCAATTCACTAAGCTTTATCAAACACTTTATCAAACGTTTGATAATTTACCTCATGGGTAAAATCTAATTTTGATTTCACTAAGGTGTTATAGATTTGTTGAATGTTTTATTGATAAAACATTCAATAAATATATAACACCTTAGTGAATTCAAAATAAGATTTTACCCATGAGGTAAATTATCAAACGTTTGATAAAGTGTTTGATAAAGCTTAGTGAATTGAGGCCAATTGTGATCCCCTCTGAGGACAGTCAGTGACATAACTATGTACTCTGTACAGTGCTGCAGGAGATGTCAGTGCTATATAAATACATAATAATAATATGGTAGGACATTAGACTATGACTGTGGTAGGATTAGATTGTGAGCTCCTCTGAGGACAGTCAGTGACATGACTATATGCTCTGTAATGTGCTGCAGAAGATGTCAGTGCTATATAAATACATAATAATAATATGGTAGGACATTAGACTATGACTATGGTAGGATTAGAGTGTGAGCTCCTCTGAGGACAGTCAGTGACATGGCTATGTACTATGTAATGTGCTGCAGATGATGTCAGTGCTATATAAATACATAATAATAATATGGTAGGACATTAGGCTATGACTATGGTAGGATTAGAGTGTGAGCTCATCTGAGGACAGTCAGTGACATGACTATGTACTCTGTAATGTGCTGCAGAAGATGTCAGTGTGATATAATACATAATAATAATATGGTAGGACATTAGACTATGACTATGGTAGGATTAGAGTGCGAGTTCCTCTGAGGACAGTCAGTGACATGACTATGTACTCTGTAATGTGCTGCAGGAGATGTCAGTGCTATATAAATACATAATAATAATATGGTAGGGCATTAGACTATGACTGTGGTAGGATTAGAGTGTGAGCCCCTCTGAGGACAGTCAGTGACATGGCTATGTACTATGTAATGTGCTGCAGATGATGTCAGTGTGATATAATACATAATAATAATATGGTAGGACATTAGACTACGACTATGGTAGGATTAGAGTGTGAGCTCATCTGAGGACAGTCAGTGACATGACTATGTACTCTGTACAGTGCTGCAGAAGATGTCAGTGCTATATAAATACATAATAATAATATGATAGGACATTAGACTATGACTATTGTGGGATTAGAGTGTGAGCTCCTCTGAGGACAGTCAGTGACAAGACTATGTACTCTGTAATGTGCTGCAGGAGATGTCAGTGCTATATAAATACATAATAATAATATGGTAGGACATTACACTATGACTATGGTAGGATTAGAGTGTGACCTCCTCTGAGGACAGTCAGTGACATGACTATGCACTCTGTAATGTGCTGCAGGAGATGTCAGTGCTATATAAATACATAATAATAATATGTTAGGACATTAGACTATGACTATGGTAGGATTATAGTGTGAGCTCCTCTGAGGACAGTCAGTGACATGACTATGTACTCTGTACAGTGCTGCAGAAGATGTCAGTGCTATATAAATACATAATAATAATATGGTAGGACATTACACTATGACTATGGTAGGATTAGAGTGTGAGCTCCTCTGAGGACAGTCAGCGACATGACTATGTACTCTATAAAGTGCTGCAGAAGATGTTGGCAATCTATAAATACTAAATAGTAATAATAAGAATAATTGATTTACATCCAAGCACCAAATATTAATCAGATCTGCTTAAAATGACAGAATCTACCTGAAATCGGTCATTTAGCACGTAGTATTAGCAGCCATGCTGAGATTTGTAACTCGGCAGACACAAGCAGAAGTTGCAGATTGCAGCTGGCTGGATGTCAGACAGGCTGGGACACATTGCAGCAGCACAGACCGCAGTCCTGTCTGGAGAGTGAAGCAGGAGGATGGGGACAATGCACTGACCTTACAGGGGCTGGTCCAGTGAGGGGTCCAGTGAGGGGTCCAGTGAGGGGTCCAGGACTCAGGGCTCGCCTGCAGCCATGTGACAGAGGGTGCCAGGAGGATCAGCACAGATTGGGTGCTGGGAGGAGCTCTGAACTTCCTCCTGTGATGACACAGAGCAGAGAGAAGCAGCCCTGATTCTGCAGGACAGGACAGGCACATGACATGGAGAGAGGGGGCGGGGCTCAGGTAAACTCACCTGGAGAGGCAGGAGAGACGCAGGCGGAGGCTGGAAGCTGCAGGCAGAGGTACTATGGCATGTCCATTCCAACATGCCATTATCCCATCACAGCTTCAAATGACAAGTCAATGACCTCAATCACACTTGTGCAGCATGGTGGCGTAGTGGTTAGCACTCTACCCTTGTAGCGCTGGGTCCCTGGTTCCATTCCCAGCCAGGGCACAGTTTGCATGGAGTTTGTATGTTCTCCCCATGTCTGTGTGGGTTTCCTCCGGGCACTCTGGTGTCCTCCCACGTCCCAAAAACATACAGATAAGTTAATTGGCTTCTCCCTAAATTTGCCCTAGACTACGATACATACACTACATGATATAGACATAGGACTATGGTGGGATTAGATTGTGAGCTCCTCTGAGGGACAGTTATACTCTGTACAGCACTGCGGAAGATGTTGGCGCTATATAAATAATAATTTATTGATGTACCCATACATTGCTCAATTATCCCATACGATCAATCATTCTATTTTATCAAATCGATGGAGAATCGATTATGTTCCATCCTGATCGATGAATGGAAATTGGCTGATATCTGGTCATACTGACTAAATTTCCTCGATTGGGCATGATGAAAACTATCAATCGATCGTGAAGGAATCAGTCGCTGTTCACGCGATTTTTAATCAACACAGAAAAGATTTTTGGTGTCAGAGCAGAAAGGCAAAACATCGTGCAGATCGATTAGTGAAGGTAAATATCGCATAGGATCTCTCTTGCAGTGTGTGTGCCAGTAGCTGATTTCGATTAGCCATGCTGTAGTTGTTCACCCAATAAAGTCAATCACTTAATCGCTCAATTGAAAATTGCATAATCTGTGGGCACCATTAGAATCTGCGTGTATTGCGCAGAATTGTGATGTCCCTTTGTCAGACATCTTAAGGTGGCCACTAACGGTCCAATTTCTAGCGAAAAATCTTTCGAGCAATCAGAAATTCTGATCGGATTGGTTAAAAATAATCTCAGTTGATTGGCACAATCGATTATGAACGATTATAAAATAGTCGGCTGATTAGATTTTTGTCCAACCAAAATTTGGAATTGTCTTGATTGGTTGTGATAGATAGGAAGCAAAAATTGGTTTGTTCACGGTGTAGTGAACGATTTTTCTTCCGATCAGAATTTCTGATCGCTCGAACGATTTTTCGCTAGAAATTGGACTATTAGTGGCCACCTTAAAGCATTTCAATAGCATCGCATTTGACCTTTTTTGTTGTTGTTTTTTTTCGAGTGCTTCGCAATTTTCATGCCTTTTTAAAGAGAACCAGAGATGAAGCACCCTCTTGTATTTTACCTTATAAATCAGTGGGAACATGACAGTAAACACCTAATCTGCCCTTTGTTTCATTGTTCTCTGTGTAATCTGACTGTTATCACGTCTGATAAGAACCCCCGACTGAGAAGTCAGGCTGCTCCGTCTAGCTTTGCTACAGAAAGATTATAGCTAAGTCTGTCTTCTGTGGTGTTATTTCAAGCCCAAGCCTGCCCCCTTGTGGCTTTGCTATAATGACTCAGCAATAATCATTCCCAGCAAAGCCAGATTTAATTGCTCAGTCTGGGATTATTGTGACTGCTGATAACAGACACTTTTAGCAGTGAGGGTGAAACAGAGAGCATGGTAAGTGTTTTCTCTAATGTTCTTACTGATATACATGGTAAAATACACAAGGGTGCTTCCTCTCTGGTTCCCTTTAAGCTGCGCAGCAGCGTGTGATATCAGTCACAATCTGAAATAAAAAATGGCAGTTTGAAAAATCACACAATAATGGGGTGATTCACTAAACCGTGCTATGCGTTTAGCGAGCGTTGTGACGCGCGTAAAGTTTTACGTGCGTTAATGCGGCACGACGCACGTTAAAAATACATATCACACGGTATAACGCCATAACACGCGTCGGGGATACACATCGCGCTTTCTAACTGCACAGCACGTTGCGCTTAAAAACTTTGCACGCGTAGACCTTTACGTGCACTAAGTGCAATGATGCATGCATTTTGAGGGCTGGCACCCACTACTGCGATTTTTTTGAGCATTTAGGGAGTATGAGAAATCGCTAGCGATTTCCCTAAACTCTCAGCCAACGTAAATGGATGGTGCAGATTCCACAGAAGCGATTGCGATTAGCAAGATCGCAAACGCAGGACATGCAGCATTTTGTTAGCAGTAGCGCTTCAATGTAAAGTATATAATCGCTGGCGTAATCGCTCATCAAAACCTGCACAGAGCGACTTTGCTAGCGTTTTAAAGTTAATGTACACTGTAACAAAATTAAAAATAAATGAAAGGACCAATCAGACTTTAAAACGCTAATTGCTACACAACCGCTGGCAAATTGATTACACTTTCTAAAATCGCTCCCTAAAACGCTCATGAAATCGCTTACAAGCCGCTCATACAAAACGCTAGCGATTGCGATTAGCGATAGTGCTTTGTAGTGGGTTCCAGGCCTCAGTGTTTGTTCCTTAACATTTGTCAGCTGTTTTTTCCCTTTAAAAGCTTTGCTTTTAAAGGGAAATGATTTAAAGAGAACCAGAGATGAAGCACCCTCTTGTATTTTACCTTATAAATCAGTGGGAACATGACTGTAAACACCTAATCTGCCCTTTGTTTCATTGTTCTCTGTTTAATCTGACTGTTATCACCTCTGATAAGAATCCCCGACTGAGCACTCAGTCTAGCTTTGCTACGGAAAGATTATAGCTGAGTCTGTCTTCTCTGGTGTCTTTTCAAGCCCAAGCCTGCCCCCTTGTGGCTCTGCTATAACGACTCAGCTATAATTATTCCCTGCAAAGCCAGACTGAATGCTCAGTCCGGGATCCTTATCACAGCTGATAACAGACACTTTTAGCAGTGAAGGATGAAACAGAGAGCATGGTAAGTGTTTTCTCTAATGTTCTTACTGATATATATGGTAAAATACACAAGGGTGCTTTGTCTCTGGTTCCCTTTAGCATAGAATTTAATGAACTCATATGTTTCACAGCACCAGTTCTGATTTCAATACCAAACTCTATCTACATAATGCGCTGTGCCGTAATTACCGATATCGGCGCGAAAAAAAACATGCGCAAAATAATTAACGTGCACTATTTCCTAACACGCGTGCTATTAAATAGCACAGTTTAGTGAAACAACCCCATAATGCTAAAATCACGGGGGGGGGAAATAAATCAAAGGGCAAAACCAAAAACAGGAGGGATAGCAGAGGAACAGGAGGAAGTGGACCCCGGCAGTCCAGGAGTTGGTACACTGGCTTTTTTTTATTGGGGGGGGGGGGGTCAGTTTGGATATCCTTTAAGTAAAATGGCAAAAACACGGGTGTTGTTATGGACATCAACGCACACAACGTCAGAAGATTCGCGTTTGAAAGAAGTTGGGCATTTTCAGCGCTGACAGGTGTGAACCCGGCCGCATAGTGACAAAAATGGCAGAAAGTTTTTGTAACCTAATGATAGTAACCATCAGGGCCGGTTCAAGTAACAATTGGGCCCTAGGGCAAAATTATCCTGGGGGCCCCCAACAGGCACCCCCCCCCCCCCCCCGACCAAAAAGCGTCATTAGAGGCCCTTTGTTGCAGCCAAACTTCCCTCCTGGCCCCTGAGCTGGCTGCTGACCCTCCCCCAAACACCTCCCAATTTAACAGACTCTGCAGAGTCCCTGTGGAGCAACAGTTAAGTTGGGGAGGGACAACTTGGGGGGCCCCTACAGGCTCTGGGGCCCTGGGGCAATTGCCTATTTTTTCCTATGGTAGCTCCGGCTCTGGTAACCATCCTCCTTCTGTTTCCGTTTACAACCAGCTGTCTGACTGAAGGTGAAACCTTGGAGACTGTCCTCTGAGTACGGACTACCCGGATATTCCCATCTTCCTGTATGAGTCATTGGTAACTCCTCTTGTATGAGTCCTGCATTGCTGCATTAATTCTGCCCTCTTTCGCTTTGTATTCCAAACATCTGGTGGAAATCGCAGCAAAATCGAATTGCAAAATCGCTACAAAGTCGCAGCACAATCTTATCGCATTGGCGATTGCATGTTGCGATTTGTAGTGTTACAGGGCGGAGTCGTCCTTTAATTCAGAAGAGTCAGCGAGAGAAGGAAGCGATGTCGCAGGCATATTCGTGACGCTGCCCCCACCACCCCCCATTTACTTCCCCTTTTCTGCCAGGCTGTTATTCTCTGTTGCCATGACTACACAATGGATTCGTTCCCAGGAGGTGAAGGTGCAGATAAGGGCGGAGTCACTCCCGGGTGTTTCCTGTCACTCGGTAATTTACGGGTGATGCGATAGGCTGACAATTAATATCCCATCAATAGCCAGGGACGGTTCTCCCATGAAGCAAGGTGAAACACTTGCATCAGGCACAGAGATTACAGGGGTGTCATGTTTGTACTGTGTTTACACTAACAGCCTGCAGTCAGAGTAAGAGGAGAAGTGAGAGGAGAGAGAGGTGATGAGGTCACCATTGGGGAAAAGCAGCTTGTTGTGCTGTGGGAGGAGTCTGACAGTGAGTGAGGAGGGGGGAGGCAGGAGAGCATCATTGGGGAAAAGCAGCTTGTTGTGCTATGTGAGGAGTCTGACAGTGAGTGAGGAGGGGGGAGGCAGGAGAGAATCATTGGGGAAAAGCAGCTTGTTGTGCTGTGTGAGGAGTCTGACAGTGAGTGAGGAGGGGGGAGGCAGGAGAGAATCATTGGGGAAAAGCAGCTTGTTGTGCTGTGTGAGGAGCCTGGCAGTGAGTGAGGAGGGGGGAGGCAGGAGAGCATCATTGGGGAAAAGCAGCTTGTTGTGCTGTGTGAGGAGTCTGACAGTGAGTGAGGAGGGGGGAGGGGAGGCAGGAGAGCAGCATTGGGGAAAGCAGCTTGTTGTGCTGTGTGAGGAGTCTGACAGTGAGTGAGGAGGGGGAGGCTGGAGAGCAGCATTGGGGAAAAGCAGCTTGTTGTGCTGTGTGAGGGGTCTGACAGTGAATGAGGAGGAGGGAGGCAAGAGAGCATCATTGGGGAAAAGCAGCTTGTTGTGCTGTGTGAGGAGTCTGACAGTGAGTGAGGAGGGGGGAAGCAGGAGAGCATCATTGGGGAAAAGCAGCTTGTTGTGCTGTGTGAGGAGTCTGACAGTGAGTGAGGAGGGGGGAAGCAGGAGATCATCATTGGGGAAAAGCAGCTTGTTGTGCTGTGTGAGGAGTCTGACAGTGAGTGAGGAGGGGGGAGGCAGGAGAGCATCATTGGGGAAATGCAGCTTGTTGTGCTGTGTGAGGGGTCTGACAGTGAGTGAGGAGGAGGGAGGCAGGAGAGCAGCATTGGGGAAAAGCAGCTTGTTGTGCTGTGTGAGGAGTCTGACAGTGAGTGAGGAGGGGGAGGCAGGAGAGCAGCATTGGGGAAAAGCAGCTTGTTGTGCTGTGTGAGGAGTCTAAAAGCGAGTGAGGAGGAGGGAGGCAGGAGAGCATCATTGGGGAAATGCAGCTTGTTGTGCTGTGTGAGGGGTCTGACAGTGAGTGAGGAGGGGTGAGGCAGGAGAGCATCATTGGGGAAAAGCAGCTTGTTGTGCTGTGTGAGGAGTCTGACAGTGAGTGAGGAGAGGGGAGGCAGGAGAGCAGCATTGGGGAAAAGCAGCTTGTTGTGCTGTGTGAGGAGTCTGACAGTGAGTGAGGAGGGGGGAGGCAGGAGAGCAGCAGTGTGTCATGTGATTTGCACAGCAGAAGGTAGGAGGTGGCACAGCTGTCCTGACTGAGGAGGAGTGGAGTGGCTGAGGGTGAGCAGTTTGTTTGTCACAGACTCACAGCCAGCAAGTGTGTTATTGTGTTGAGCGCATCCTCACAAGTTTGCTCAGGCCGCAAAAAGTCTAGAACTGGCCCTGCCAACAACACCAAACATCTGTCATTTGTCAGGGGTAGTTATTAGATCATATTTTCTTTTTTTCAAGTAACTTTGAAAGCTGTGCAGAAGACAGAGAAGAAGCAGGGAAAAGTCTGAGAAGACACAGAGAAGACGAGACAGAGAAGACGAGACAGAGAAGAGAAGACGAGACAGAGAAGACGACACAGAGAAGACGACACAGAGAAGACGACACAGAGAAGACGACACAGAGAAGAGACAGAGAAGACACTGATAAATAAAGAAGACAGGAGGAGACACCGAGAAGACACAGAGAAGACACAGAGAAGACAGAGCAGACGAGACAGAGCAGACGAGACAGAGCAGACGAGACAGAGAAGACGAGACAGAGAAGACGAGACAGAGAAGACGAGACAGAGAAGACGAGACCGAGAAGACACAGAGAAGAGACCGAGAAGAGACCGAGAAGAGACCGAGAAGAGACCGAGAAGAGACAGAGAAGACGAGACAGAGAAGACGACACAGAGAAGACACAGAGAAGACACAGAGAAGACGAGACAGAGAAGACACAGAGAAATAAAGAAGACAGGAGGAGACACCGGGAAGAGGCAGAGAAGAGATAGTGGAAAGGAGGAGAAACAGAGGCTCCCAGCATGTCTGATCAAATACAACAGAGTGATTTTGGCCCGGAATCATTTGAATCGTCGATCAGGAAAGCTTGTGGCGGTACCGATTTTCATTCAATAATAATTATCTGGTCCGCCTTGTCGATAGATATATAGCCATCTCTAGGAGAGAATTAAAGTACAGCTTAATTGTGATGGATATGGAAGATGACATATTTATTTCCTATTAAATAACGCACTTTGCCTAGATGTCCTGCTGATCATCTGCCTCTAATACTTCTGATCCTCTGCCCCTGAACAAGCATGCAGCACAGTGCTGGGCCGAAATTACGCATGAGCGTAATTACGCATCGTAATTCAATGAAAATTTACGTGTAAGCGTTACGCGTAACTTACGGTCTTACGCGTAATTATTTACGCGTAAGACCATAAGTGGTATCGTAATTACACTGTCTACCGTAATTGCTAGGCATGCGTAATTTTACGAACACTTACACGTACTTTTACGCGTAATTACTAATGTAAAAACTCCCCTTTTCTAAGAGTAGCCAATCAGTCAACATCCTAAGCAACCAATAGTATCTTCTCCCGCCCTTCAGTATAAGCGTACGTTTTGACGCATACGAATGATATGTACGCAATAACTGCCACATTGACGGCTATTGCGTACATATCGTCCGCATGCGTCAAAAATTACGCATTAATGGGTATTACGGCACTACGCGTAACATCGTAGTGTAAGCGCCTTCATTACGGTATCCTTACGCGTAAATGCGTAAGTTTACGCGTAATTACAGTGATGTACCGTAGATATTTTCCTACGCCGTAACCGTAATTGCGTAATGCGTAATAGCGTAAAATTACGCGTAATGATCCGTAAGCGTAGATTTTTCCATTACGAGCAGCACTGATGCAGCAGATCAGGTGCTCTGACTGAGGTGTAACTGGATTAGCTGCATGCTTGTTTCTGGTGTGATTCACACACTACTGCAGCCAAATAGATCAGCAGGGCTGCCAAGGAACTGGTATTGTTTAACAAGAAATAAATATGGCAGCCTCCATATCCCTCTCACTTCAGGTGTACTTTAAGTCAGTTAAAAAGAAACCATAACCAAGAATTGAACTTTATCCCAATCAGTAGCTGATACCCCCTTTTACATGAGAAATCTATTCCTTTTCACAAACAGACCATTAGGGGGCGCTGTATGGCTGATATTGTGGTGAAACCCCTCCCACAGTGTGATGTCAGGGCCATGGTTCTGACATCACAATGTGGGAGCCTTGTTGCATTGTGGGAAATAACAGCTGTTTCCAACTGTCAAAAAAGCAGCATCTCCTTCCACAGACATCACCTGCCAGCAGTAAAAAACGTCGCCATGTATTAAATGTCAGAATGTAAATCAGGGAGAGGAAAGATTTTAACAACGGGCAAACACTGACTACATCATTTATACATCATTATTGTAAAAATGAAGCACTTTTTTATTATATTATTTTACTGGAGTTCTTCTTTAAGGAGCGAGAAGTCATGAGTCAAGTCATTTAAGTAGAGAGAAATTGTGAGTTAATACTGGTAAGTAACAAATCTTTGTATGAATTAGCCCCTATGTGCATAACAAAACTGATTACAAGAAACAACGGGGTCAGAGCTCTACCCTTACAACAGGGAGGCGAAAAATACAGGGGCAGCGTTGAAAAGGAGCAACAAGGGCTCCTGCTCTGTGGTGCCAATTTCACCTGCAGCAAGTTGTACGCCAAGCATGGTTTTCCTCAGACTTTGCTGACAGTTTAGGAAATATCTGGCCAGTGGTAATAGAAATCTATAAATATGTAAATCTATAGCAGTGATTATGCGCTGAGCACCCCCTGCCAAAAGCTTGCTTCCTTTGTGACATAGTTATAGTGATCTTCCAGCGGCCGTACAGGTCCAGCCTGCTGCTCACCGACACAACAGCCTGCGATCTGCGTACAGCCAGGCTCTTCCCAGATCTGCATCACCAATCCACCACGCCAGGGAGCACAGATGCCTTACAGTGAAAGGAGGCCCTGGGCAAGAGCAACTATGGGCAAACCTTCATGTCCACCTGGCTTTTTTTGGTAAGATTTGTAGGGAGTTAACATCAACCCCTCATCTCTCTTCAGGACCTAGGCAACTGCCTAAGGTGCCCTGTAAATGAACTGACTCTGCCAGGGAGAGATACTATCAACAAACAGATCGGCAGGTATGTAGCCCCTTTCCGCTCACCTGTGCTGCAGCTGCCAGATGCTGGTCTTTTGGGGGAGGGGAGGGTCATAATAAACAGAGGCGGTATGAAAGCACACCTTGTAGAATAGCTGATGTTTAATCATCAATCCCAGTTCCAATGTTTCGGGATCACAAAGGGCTCCTTCATCAAGCAACACAATCACCACAGACGTTATATCCCCTATAGAATGACTGCTGAGTCTGCAAATATCAATCTGACACTAAACTGACCATCTATAAAATTTAATATATATGTAATATAGGGGAAGGAAGAGGAGAGGGTAAAAAGCAACATAAATTGTATCCAATGTTCCTATTGCCCCCAGTAATGTGTCAGCGCTACACAGTGCCCCCGCCCTGCCTATATAGTGCCTTAGGGAGCAGCCCCCAAAATTAGTGACAATATTTGTCGCTATCTCAGCGGGTAAATAGAGGAGAGGGATTACCTGCTCAAAATCAGCGTTGCTTGCGAATTTTCGCCCAAGTCATTTTCGCATCGAAAATTCGAATTTGGCGAATGTTCGCAAAAATCTTCAGAAATATTTGCGGTCTCGACCAGCATCGAAAATTCACTGTATGTGGACGCTTATGCCCTTATGCGGAAAATGTCCGCAATAATCCGCAAGATACTTCGCTGTATGCGTACGCTTATGCCCTTATGTGGAAAAATTTCCACAATAATCCGCAATAAACTCTGCTGTATGCGGACGCTTATACCCTTATGTGGAAAAATGTCCGCAATAATCCGCAAGAAACCTCGCTGTATGCGTACGCTTATGCCCTTATGTGGAAAATGTCCGCAATAATCCGCAAGAAACCTCGCTGTATGCGTACGCTTATGCCCTTATGTGGAAAATGTCCGCAATAATCCGCAAGAAACCTCGCTGTATGCGTACGCTTATGCCCTTATGTGGAAAATGTCCGCAATAATCCGCAATAAACTCTGCTGTATGCGCACGCTTATGCCCTTATGTGGAAAAATGTCCGCAATAATCCGCAAGAAACCTCGCTGTATGCGTACGCTTATGCCGTTATGCAGAAAAATGTCCGCAATAATCCGCAATAAACTCTGCTGTATGCGTACGCTTATGCCCTTATGTGGAAAAATGTCCGCAATAATCCGCAATAAACTCTGCTGTATGCGTACGCTTATGCCCTTATGTGGAAAAATGTCCGCAATAATCCGCAAGAAACCTCGCTGTATGCGTACGCTTATGCCCTTATGTGGAAAAATGTCCGCAATAATCCGCTAATACATGTGTATAGACGCAGTTACCGCACGCGTACAGTACTACGACTACGCGGAAATACGTACGCGAACTACGAATTTAACGCGAAAATAACAGGCATTAGGCGAAAATTAACGTGAAAATATTCGATCGAAAATTTGTCTATCGAAACGAAAATTTGGCGAAAAGAATTTTTGCATTTTTGCTCATCACTGCTCAAAATGCACGCTAGGGGTGTTCCTGCAGCTCTATCTCCCTGGCCACGCCCCCTGCTCCTCCTCCGCCTCTCTGCACGCTGTGACTGTGAGAGAGAATGAATGGGGGGATGGTGGCTACCCAATCCGCTCAGGCCCTCGGATCAGGTAGCATTTTTTTTTTTTTACTTTTATGAGCCCACCTCGGGCTCTCTTTAACCCATTCGCCTTCCGTCGTTTTCACTTGAGAAATGTTCACCTCCCATTCATTAGCCTATAACTTTATCACTACTTATCACAATGAACTGATCTATATCTTGTTTTTTCCGCCACCAATTTGGCTTTCTTTGGGGGGTACATTTTGCTAAGAGCCACTTTACGGTAAATGCATTTTAACAGGAAGAATAAGAAAAAAACGGAAAAAATCATTATTTCTCAGTTTTCAGCCATTATAGTTTTAAAGAGAACCCGAGGTGTGTTTAAAGAATGTTATCTGCATACAGAGGCTGGATCTGCCTATACAGCCCAGCCTCTGTCGCTATCCCAAACCCCACTAAGGTCCCCCTGCACTCTGCAATCCCTCATAAATCACAGCCGTGCTGTGAGGCTGTTTTTACATCTGTAGTGTCAGTCTCAGCTGCTCCCCCACCTCCTGCATAGCTCCGGTCCCTGCCCCCGTCCCTTCCCTCCTATCAGCAGGGAGGGAAGGGATGCAGGCGGGGACTGGAGTTCTGCAGGAGGCGGGGAGAGCATCAGACTGACACTATAGAGATAAACACAGCCAGCTCTGACAAGCTGTTTGTCAGCAGCGTGGCTGTGATTTATGAGGGATTGCAGAGTGCAGGGGGACCTTAGGGGGGTTTGGGATAGCAACACAGGCTGGGCTGTATAGGCAGATCCAGCCTCTGTATGCAGATAATATTCTTCAAACCCACCTCGGGTTCTCTTTAAAATAATACATGCCTCCATAATTAAAACTCACGTATTGTATTTGCCCATATGTCCCGGTTATTGCACCGTTAAAATGATGTTCCTATCACAATGTATGGCGACAATATTTTATTTGGAAATAAAGGTGTATTTTTTCCGTTTTGCATCTATCACTATTTACAAGTTTAAAATAAAAAAAATATAGAAATATTTCATCTTTACATTGATATTTAAAAAGTTTAGACCCTTAGGTAAATATTTACATGATTTTTTTTTTATTGTAATGTTTTTTTTTTTTTTATATTAAACATTTTATTTGGGTATTTTTGGGAGGGTGGGATGTAAAGTATAGTTTTATAATGTAATTGTGTGTTATTTTTAATTTTTTTTAAATTTTAGTTGTAGTTTTACTTTTTGGCCACAAGATGGCTGAGTTTGTTTACATGACGTCACTCTAAGCGTAACTCACGCTTAGTGTGACTCATCGGGGAGGGAACGGCCAGAAAAAGCACAGCTTCCGAGAGAAGCTGTCGCTTTTTCAGCGGGGGTGAGGAATCAATGATCGGGCACCATAGCCCGATACATTGATTCCGTGGCTACCGAAACCGCGGCCGGGAGTGCGCGTGCACGCGCGCGATCGGACGCGGGAGCGTGCAGTAGCGCGCATGGTTCCTGGACGTAGTTTCTAGGTCCAGGAACCAAAATAGGTTAAAGAGGAGCTGTCGCGAAAATCTTAAAATGTAAAACACATACAAATAAGTAGTACGTTTCTTCCAGAGCAAAATGAGCCATAAATTACTTTTCTCCTATGTTGCTGTCACTTACAGTAGGTAGTAGAAATCTGACATTACCGACAGGTTTTGGGTTAGTCCACCTCTTCAAGGGGGATTCTCAGCATGGCCTTTATTCTTTACAAAGACATTCCCTGAAAAAGATTTATACAAAGATGCTGACCAGCCTCCCTGCTCACCGTACACTTTTTTGGCAGTTGGACGGAGCAACTGCCATTTACTAAGTGCTTTTAAAAATAAATGAAACCCTGAGAACCCCCCCCCCCCCCCCCCCCGGGAGGACTTGGGCTAGTCCAAAATCTGTCAGTAATGTCAGATTTCTACTACTTACTGTAAGTGACAGCAACATAGGAGAAGAGTAATTTATGGCTCATTTTACTCTGGAAGAAACGGTCTTATTTGTATGTGTTTTACATGTATTTTAAATTTTATTATTTTTGCAACAGAGGTCCTTTAAGTATTTTCTTCTTTATACCCATTTCATTTCTAATTGCTGGCTACTTTATATTCATCCGCTAGTAACATTATTCTATAATAATCTTATTATTATTCTATAATAAGATTAGAATAGAGTCTGAAGCCATTCAAAATACTTCTTTTTACAGGTTTTTTATGTTAAGCCATATGAGCAGTGCTGAAACGCTGCATTCCCGTGGCAGAACGATGGCTTTATTACCCCCAAATACCCTCCGGGGCAAAAATCAGGGAGCGCTTCCTGGTAGAGGCAGAGCTTTGTGCTGTAGCTCCGCCTCTGCTGGAGTCATTCTCCACTGATCGCCGCCTCTCCCCGCCCCTCTGTCTTCTTTCACTGGGAGGGGCGGGGGAGAGGTGGAGATTGGCTCCAGCAGAGCTACAGGAAAGCTCTGCCTCCCGGGGCAGCGAAATCCACGACTTGCTCCTTGCTGATACTTATTGCTAAAAAGCACCGCTCAACAGCTCTTTTGAGAGCTAATGTTGTTCTTGTGATTTATTTTGTTGCATATACAGCCCTGCTGGCGTACATCAAAAAAGGGCGTCGGGAAAAAAGGGCGCGTGGTGTAAACGATAAACAGTATTATCGTTTATAGAAATATTGTGTAGAATTTCGTTTACAAATAGTGTTTTAAGAATTTATAAATCATTAAATAATGTGTATGAGATTGGCAATTCTTAAAACGTTAATCTTCCCTGTTTCTAAACTGCAACTTATATTTACGTTTGTTAAAAACCCTCCCTGTACCTATCCCTAACCCCTAGATCCCCTGGTGGTGCCTAAACCTAAGACCCCCCTGGTGGTGCCTAAACCTAAGACCCCCCTGGAGGTGCCTAACCCCTAGACCCCCTGGTGGTGCCTAAACCTAAGACCCCCCTGGTGGTGCCTAAACCTAAGACCCCCCTGTTAGTGCCTAAACCTAAGACCCCCCTGTTGGTGCCTAAACCTAAGACCCCCCTGGTGGTGCCTAACCCCTAGACCCCCTGGTGGTGCCTAAACCTAAGACCCCCCTGGTGGTGCCTAAACCTAAGACCCCCCTGGTGGTGCCTAAACCTAAGACCCCCCTGTTAGTGCCTAAACCTAAGACCCCCCTGGTGGTGCCTAAACCTAAGACCCCCCTGTTGGTGCCTAAACCTAAGACCCCCCTGTTGGTGCCTAAACCTAAGACCCCCCTGGTGGTGCCTAAACCTAAGACCCCCCTGTTGGTGCCTAAACCTAAGACCCCCCTGGTGGTGCCTAAACCTAAGACCCCCCTGGTGGTGCCTAAACCTAAGACCCCCCCCCCCAGTTGGTGCCTAAACCTAAGACCCCCCTGGTGGTGCCTAAACCTAAGACCCCCCTGGTGGTGCCTAAACCTAAGACCCCCCTGTTGGTGCCTAAACCTAAGACCCCCCTGTTGGTGCCTAAACCTAAGACCCCCCTGGTGGTGCCTAACCCTAAGACCCCCCTGGTGGTGCCTAACCCCTAGACCCCCTGGTGGTGCCTAAACCTAAGACCCCCCTGGTGGTGCCTAAACCTAAGACCCCCCTGTTGGTGCCTAAACCTAAGACCCTCCTGGTGGTGCCTAAACCTAAGACCCCCCTGTTGGTGCCTAAACCTAAGACCCCCCTGGTGGTGTCTAAACCTAAGACCCCCCTGGTGGTGCCTAAACCTAAGACCCCCCCCCCAGTTGGTGCCTAAACCTAAGACCCCCCTGGTGGTGCCTAAACCTAAGACCCCCTATGGATAATAATGTTTTACAAACATTAATAAATAAAAAATGTAAATAAAAAAATGTAAATATTTTTTTTGGGTGGATAATAATGTTTTAGAAATGTTTTAGAAATAGTGATTTAGTATCTTTATAAACGTTATTCGTCACTGGCTCATTTTGTAAAGTTAAATCATCACAAGCACAGTTATAAAACCTTAAAAATCTCCGGGCGCCGTTTGTAAAACGTTAATAATCTCCGACGCCTTTTTTTCCCTGTTCGGCGCCCATTAAACGATATATGGGAGTGAATGGGGCGCCCTTTTTGTCCACTTGTCTCATGCGCCCAAATCTGCTGCTTCCGCCCTGCTGTCAGTCAGTCGCAGCTGGCCCTTGGCCCCTTGGTAATTCCTACTGTGCCACTGCCAGGTCCAGCACATTCAGTGACTACCTGTTCACGGTACCTGTGTGTGTGTGACAGCTGCACATTTGTAATACCAATCCTTGCATACCTATTCAGTGCACCTACCTACGTGACTGCACGCAGTATACCAGTCACTGCACCTGTTCACTCTACCTGTGTGTGTGACAGCTGCACATTGTATTGATACCAGTCACTGCATACCTGTTCAGTGCACCTACGGGACCGCACTCAGTGTTATATTATATACCGGTCACTTGCGTATCACAATGAAGCAATGACCGCCGGCTATATGAGTGTCTCGGGGGTGGCACACCAAAGATAATAAGGTCGTTGCTTCATTGTGGACAGACCAAATTCGATCAGCTGGATAGTCACTACTGTTCTATCATTGAGCTACCACAGCCCGGCGACCATATGGGCTTGAAAAACGCCACGGCCTACACTCTCGCCATGGTGCGCACCAGTCCAGCACAGCTGTCACAACACAAACCGCTGTTTGCGGTGCGTTACACAGTGAGTTTGGTGTGTCAGTGTGAAGCAGAACTCTAATTACACTCCCTTATTGATGTATACACATGCAAGATGTTTTAAAGCACTTTAGGCCTGTCATTTAGCATTCAATGTGATTTCTGCACTTAAAACGCTGCTTTGCGTCAAATCCAGATTTTTCCCCGGGACTTTTGGCATGTATCCCACTCCACCATGCCCCCCCCTCCAGGTGTTAGATCCCTTGAAACATCTTTTCCATCACTTTTCTGGCCAGCATAAGTGTTTCTAGTTTTCCAAGTTCGCCTCCCCATTGAAGTCTATTGCGGTTCGCGGAAGTTCGCATGTTCGCGAACTTTTGCGGAAGTTCGCGATTCACGGTTCGCGAACCAAAAATCGGAGGTTCGGGTCATCTCTAATGGGGAGGAGGGTGATCATTGGCTAGTGATGAGGAGGAGGGGAGGGTGATCATTGGCTAGTGATGAGGTGGAGGGGAGGGTGACGATTGGCTAGTGATGAGGTGGAGGGGAAGGTGATGATTGGCTAGTGATGAGGTGGAGGGGAGGGAGATAATTGGCTAGTGACGAGGAGGAGGGGAGGGAGATGATTGGCTAGTGATGAGTAGGAGGGGAGGGTGATGATTGGCTAGTGGTGAGGAGTAGGGAGATGATTGGCTAGTGATGAGGAGGAGGGGAGGGTGATGATTGGCTAGTGATGAGGAGGAGGGGTGGGAGATGATTGGCTAGTGATGAGGAGGAGGGGAGGGTGATGATTGGCTAGTGATGAGGAGGAGGGGAGGGTGATGATTGGCTAGTGATGGAGGAGGGGAGGGTGATGATTTGCTAGTGTTGAGGACGACGGGAGGGTGATGATTGGCTAGTGGTGAGGAGGAGGGGAGGGAGATGATTGGCTAGTGATGAGGAGGACGGGAGGGTGATGATTGGCTAGTGATGAGGAGGAGGGGAGGGAGATGATTGGCTAATGATGAGGAGGAGGGGAGGGTGATGATTGGCTAGTGATGAGGTGGAGGGGAGGGTGATGACTGGCTAGTGATGAGGTGGAGGGGAGGGTGATGATTGGCTAGTGATGAGTAGGAGGGGAGGGAGATAATTGGCTAGTGATGAGGAGGAGGGGAGGGTGATGATTGGCTAGTGATGAGGAGGAGGGGAGAGTGATGATTGGCTAGTGATGAGGAGGAGGGGAGGGTGATGATTGGCTAGTGATGAGGAGGACTGGAGAGTGATGATTGGCTAGTGATGAGGAGGAGGGGAGAGTGATGATTGGCTAGTGATGAGGAGGAGGGGAGGGTGATGATTGGCTAGGGTTGAGGCGTTCTCTGCTCTACTCCTCCCTCTCTCCTCTCTGTCACTCCCTCCACTGGCTCCTCCTCTCCTCTCTGTCACTCCCTCCGCAGGCTCCACCTTCCCTTGTCACTCCCTCCACTGGCTCCTTCTCTCCTCTGGCTGCTCCTCTCCCTTCCGCTACCTACTCCCCTCCCATCGCTCCTCAGATGCAGCTCCTCTCTGTCACTCCCTCTACTGGCTCCTCCTCTCCTTGCTGTCACTCTCTCCACTGGCTCCACCTCTCCTCTCATTCCTCAAAGGCTGCTAGTGGATTCTGTGGCTTTTTATCTCTATGCGCTAGACCCACCTGGATTTTGAGGTGGTGTCCATCTGGTGAGCGGCTAGAGTTGAGGTGGTTATGAGTGGAACACAGAGTGAAGCACAGATTGTCACATTTGCACATAAGGGTGGCTGCATGCTGTTTGCACTGTAATTAAGCAGTAATGCACTATATGGAGCTATTTTGTTTAATCTTGCAGATCAAGAGAAGAGGAAGGCTGTCACAACTTTAATATAAATATTATGTGGACATTGTGGTAGCGAAAACTCGCTGGATAAAGACTGTAGACAAGACTGTAAGCAGGCGCAGTTTGTATAGAGACTGACTCTCTCCACTGACTCCGCCTCTCCTCTCACTCCTCAGAGGCTGCTACTGTCGCTCCCTTCATTGGCTCCTCCTTTCCTTGCTGTCACTCTCTCCAGTGGCTCCACCTCTCCTCTCACTCCTCAGAGGCTGCTTCTGTCACTCCCTTCACTGGCTCCTCCTCTCCTTGCTGTCACTCTCTCCAGTGGCTCCACCTCTCCTCTCAAGTCTCAGAGGCTGCTTCTGTTGCTCCCTCCACTGGCTCCTCCTCTCCTTGCTGTCACTCTCTCCAGTGGCTCCTCCGCTCACTCCTCAGAGGCTGCTTCTGTCACTCTCTCTACTGGCTCCTCCTCTCCTTGCTGTCACTCTCTCCAGTGGCTCCACCTCTCCTCTCACTCCTCAGAGGCTGCTTCTGTCACTCCCTCTACTGGCTCCTCCTCTCCTTGCTGTCAATCTCTCCAGTGGCTCTTCCTCTCACTCCTCAGAGGCTGCTTCTGTCACTCTCTCTACTGGCTCCTCCTCTCCTTGCTGTCACTCTCTCCAGTGGCTCCCACCTCTCCTCTCACTCCTCAGAGGCTGCTTCTGTCACTCCCTGTACTGGCTCCTCCTCTCCTCCTCAGAGGCTGTTTCTGTCACTCCCTCTACTGGCTCCTCATCTCCTTGCTGTCACTCTCTCAAGTGGCTCCACCTCTCCTCTCATTCCTCAGAGGCTGCTTCTGTCACTCCCTCCACTGGCTCCTCCTCTCCTATCGCTCCTCAGATGCGGCTCCTCTCTGTCACTCCTTCTACTCTTTGCCCATCATATACAGGGTACCATAAAAGCCCAATAAGGTTTACAGGTAAAGCGCCCTCCAATCCAATCACTACACTAATTTCTAAATAACCTACAATCTACTCATGCTAATGATTAGAGGTTGTCCATCAGATGCAAATAATTCTGGATTGATGCAAATAATTCTGAGTTGATGCTGAGTTGAAGAAACATACACATTGATCACAATATTTATGATGAATACCCAGACAGCTCACAGTGACCTAGAGACGAATCTCCATAGTAAACATCAAAATCCCGCCGCCTCTTAGTAAAAAAAAGTTATATTTACCTGAACTGTCTTGTCCCGTGAAGCTGACCTGAATACCCCGCATCACTCGATTTCTGGCGCCTGGCCCCGCCTCCCCGCTCTCCTCTGAGAAACACGCCAAGACAATACTGCAGCACTGCGGCTGAAATTTAATTGGCTGTTTTATGCTCCGCCCACTTTTCCTGAATTTTGAACTTCGGTCACCATGGACTCGATTCATCAAGACTTATCTAATTGGTTAATGACAGTTTGGTAAAATACCGAACTCGATAAGTTGATTTCAGGATTCATCAAAGTTATCTACAGCTGTTAGCGAGCATTCAGTAACATTCGGTAATAATTCGGTAATGATGCGATAAAACGGAAGAAAGTGCAATTCATGACAATGAAAGTGGGCGTGGTTTAGCGTTACATTTAGGATTAGTTCTCTCCTTCACTGCTCTGTCGTTATCCCTGTCAGATCATTGCTGACAGAGAAGATGGAGCCATTTGAAGTGGTTATTTATCAGCTGAGAGTGATTCAAAGGCACAGAAGGGCAAGAATAAGGTCTAGAACCAGATCAATTTGCAAGAGAATAGATTTATTTGCTATAACAGGACATCGGCATTTCTCTGGAATCATCTTGTAAGAGAACACAGGCAGTGCCAGGGAATAACTAATTTGCTAGCTGCACTATATTTTTTTTTAGAAAACTCTCCTATCAAGCCGCAGCTGGTGAAATTGTGGGATTGTCCCAAGCTACTCCCAGAATCCTGGTCCAGGTGTTAAAGAGAATCTGTATTGTTAAAATCGCACAAAAGTAAACATACCAGTGCGTTAGGGGACATCTCCTATTACCCTCTGTCACAATTTCGCCGCTCCCCGCCGCATTAAAAGTGGTTAAAAACAGTTTTAAAAAGTTTGTTTATAAACAAACAAAATGGCCACCAAAACAGGAAGTAAGTTGATGTACAGTATGTCCACACATAGAAAATACATTCATACACAAGCAGGCTGTATACAGCCTTCCTTTTGAATCTCAAGAGATCATTTGTGTGTTTCTTTCCCCCTGCAGCTATCTTCCACTGAAGTGTTAGGCTGTTTCTTCCTGCAGAGTGCAGACAGCTCTGCCTGTATGTAATTCCTCAGTATGTGAAAGCCCAGCCAGCTCAGAGGACGATTTATCCAGCTTGTAAAAGATAAGAGAGAAGAGAGAAGCTGTCCTAATCTAAATAATACACAGGCAGTGTGCAGAGAGGGGCCTGGAGGGGGGAGATGCATCACAGAACCACAACACTGAAGAACTTGGCAGCCTTCCAGACACAGGCTGACAAGTCTGACAAGAGAGAGATAATTTGATTTATTACAGAGATGGTGATAGTAGAATGTGCTGCAGTAAGCCAGAACACATTAGAATAGCTTTTGGAACTTGTAGGATGATAAAAAACAGGATGCAATTTTTGTTACGGAGTCTCTTTAAGCCCTATTCAGAATGTTGCTACGTAGTGTTCAAAGGACTGCCTTTTACCCACAATTCCATGGGAATCTTATGGCCTTGTGTTAAATTACCGCTGTAAAATGGAAATATCGACACGTTACCGAATAGCCCCTGAACAAGCATGCAGCATATTAGGTATTCCTGACATTATTTAGTAACAAAGCAAATATTAAATGGCCTCAAGCTCCATTTTATCTTGGTTCAAACAATGATAACTTTATTGCACAAACATTGATCAAGTCACAAGAAGGCTCCTTTAAGGAACCAATGCACAAGTGTTAATTAAAAAACTGTTTTCTGCGCAGAAAGTTTTTACATTAAAAACCACCAGAGCCTGTCCACATTACCCCTCAATAGATGCTAGGCTTGCGTGCATGGAGTCTGTCCTCAGACTTCTGTGCTCCATGCACTCAAGCCCAGACCACCTAACTGTCATCCAACAGCGCACCACCAAGCACACAGCAGCTGCCTCCCCCTAATGGGGATAATAAGTCCTTTCAGGAAATGAAGCACAAAGCTGCAGCAAAATTGTATTAGCCGGCTTAGCAAGCCACCAGGGGCGTAGGAATAGGCCTTGCAGCCCCTGCGCCCGCGGGGGGGCCCGGCCCCCCCCTGGGGCCCGCTCGCGGCCGTTTTGTGGGTGCTGGAGGGGTGGCAGCATGAGGGGAAAGCCTTGCCCACAGTCGGCGGGGAGAGGGGTATTTCCCCCCTCTCCCTCACCTCGGGGCTCTCCCCTCTGTGCTCCCCTCCAGCTCTTTAGTGTGTGGGGCTGTGGTGGGCAGCGAGCGGCGGGCAGATACATACCAACGCACGGAAGCAGGTATGTATCTGCCCGCCGCTCGCTGCCCACAGCCCCACACACTAAAGAGCTGGAGGGGAGCACAGAGGGGAGAGCCCCGAGGTGAGGGAGAGGGGGGAACTACCCCTCTCCCCGCCGACTGTGGGCAAGGCTTTCCCCTCATGCTGCCACCCCTCCAGCACCCACAAAACGGCCGCGAGCGGGCCCCAGGGGGGGGGGGAGGGGCCCGCTCAGAAAATCTGCAGGGGGGCCCGGTGGGGCCTAGTTACGCCCCTGCAAGCCACATAGAGACAATGCTGCCCAGACATCTTTCCTCCAGCGTTAATCATAGATCATTATACTTGCGTTATTAGTCCACAGGGTATAGCTTCTCCCAACTGAATGCCAGAGCGCTCTTTTCATTAGATGGTCTGTAGCTGTCACTGTTAAAAGGCAGTCGCATATCAGATGTATTCCTTATATGGGAGCTCGATTTTCTCCTAGTGCTTCCCAATATTTCACCCCAGTGCCACCGCATACAGTATCCCCCTGTTTATGGGTTGTTTGCACTCAGCTGCCATCACCCTGTCAGACCATGCGATCAGTGCATACTCTTGCCAGCTGGCTGTGTCAGCATAGGGTGGCGGGGGACGCTAGTACAGCGTGGTGTGGGGTCAGGCTCCTCCCACCGACTAGTTTCGCGTCACATGACGCTTCATCAGGGCGTGGTTCCTGACATTATTGTCAGATCTGACTAGATTAGCTGCATGCTTGTTTCTGGTGTGATACAGATACTATTGCAGCCAAATAGATCAGCAGGGCTGCCAGGCAACTGGTATTGTTTAAAAGGAAATAAATATGGCAGCCTCCATATACTTCTCACTTCAGTTGCCCTTCATTTGTAACAAGAGCCTTGTCTTAATCTGGTTTCTTGTGATGGTTTTATGCAAATGGTTGTCATGCAAATAGGCGGAAAAAAAGAGTCAGTTCGAGAGAATTTAGAGGAACTGTGGGAGGAATGACCAAGCGGTGACCTGTCAGAATTGTCTGCTGAGAGAGAACTTTGCTATTGCTTTATTCACGGGTTATCTGATGGAAGGATGTGGAATAGGGAGGTTTAGGTTTTAGGAAGATCTAAAAATGTAGTCTAATAACTTAATCATCAGACAGCTCAGAAGCAGATATGTTCCAGGGTGCAGGCCACCCAGGCAAGTGCCAGGCCTGAAGTGCCACCTTGTGGTGAGGGAGAGTACTGTTCCATCACTCTGAACATTTTCCATGTATTTATTATTATATTTTTTTTGACAGAGTGGGCTGTCCTGCTAGGGAAGGAATCTGTGGGTGTGGCTGTGATTACATCACTGTTCAAACTGCTAGGGGTCAGGCACAGTCTGAATCCGCCTGAGAAGATTTTAGAAGTCAGTCACTCTTTTAGAAAATGGTTGAATATTGTTAGTAATGTAGCTTCTACAAAATACAAAAAGGAGAATTTGAATAATAAGAGGTTTTCCACTTTACAGGGCTGTTGTAAATTTACCAGATACAAAGGGTGGAAAACCAGGGGAGACCACAATTTACAAGAGCCAACAAAAAATATAAAATAATGTAGTGAATACTCAGCTGGGTTCATAATCTGATGTCCAACCATCTAGCCGCAAATCTACCCCTCAACAAACTGCAGAAACACCTCCATCTCATTGGAAGGTAGAAGATGAGTGTATGGCGAAACCAGGGCGGGTAAAAAAAAAGAGGTGGAGACCATATTCTTTTCACGTGGGAGGGAATTTGGGGCGAAACAGGTCGGGCAGTGTTGCAAGGGATTCTAGGAAGAAAACAGCAACACTTTTCTCTGTTATCGGCAGACAATGGTTGCAATACAGTATAATTTGGGTATAGTAAACTTTGTGTCCAGGTCCCGGCTAAGCCCTATTATAAATAGATCCTAACAGAACTTCTGTTATAGTAAACCTTTTTTTCTGGCCCCTGCGGTATTCTGTATCTGGCTATAGTGAGAAGTGGGTGGGGCATGTGTCACTTGTAGCATGCTTGCTATCTGATATTTAAAATTCAATAAGAATTTAGTGCACTTTTTCAACTGGAGTTTGTTTCTCTGGTTCCCACGGCATCATCTGAAGAAAACAGCGGTGAAATAAGACACTGACCTTTCACGCCTCAGCACCACGTATTATGGAACCATCATTTCTTTGTAAAGCTGATTTTTTTTTTTAATACCTTTCTTTTATTGTTGTCCACTGAGTGTAAACACCTCAGACATCTTCCTGTTTTTGTGCTAAATTTAGTGCAAAGAATGTATGCAAGTTGCTTTATTTAGAAGGAGATATTTATAGTGAGATGTCGGAGCTTTGCCTTTGGCTCTGCTAGAATAAAGTCAGTCAGGAGATGAGCCAGACACAGGGGCATAGCAATAGGGGGTGCAGAGGTTGCGACCGCATCGGGGCCAGAGGGGCCCCGAAGGGCCCTCGCTCAACTGCAGTGTTAGCTCTCTATTGGTCCTGTGCTCATAATAATCACTTCCATAGATACTTTGAATAGTAGTGATCACTAACAGACTGTTCCCCATCCCCTTCTTGCACCTCTAACACTGTGGTTGCCATTGGCAGGTTTTGGTGCGTCGTATCAATTGTTATGTATAGGGTGCTTGGGGGGGGGGGGGGGGGGCGGGGGGGGGCACTATTGCAAAATATAGTAAAATTTAACCACTTCAGCCTTCAGTTGGTTTTCACCTTATGCATCAGAGCAATTTTCACCTCCCATTCATTCGCCAATAACTTTATCACTACTTATCACAATGAATTGATCTATATCTTGTTTTTTTCCGCCACCAATTAGGCTTTTTTTGGATGGTACATTTTGCTAAGAATTATTTTTTTCTAAATGCATTTTAACTGGAATATTAAGAAAAAAATGGCCAACATTCATTATTTCTCAGTTTTCGGCTATTATAGCTTTAAATTAATACATGCTGTCAGAATTAAAACCCACGTATTTTATTTGGCCATTTGTCCCGGTTATTACACCATTTAAATTATGTCCCTATCACAATGTATGGCGCCAATATTTTATTTGGAAATAAAAGTGAATTTTTTCAGTTTTGCATCCATCATTATTTACAAGCTTATAATTAAAAAAATAATCATAATATACCCTCTTAACATGCATATTAAAAAAAGATCAGACCCTTAGGTAACTATTTATGTTTTTTTTTAAATTGTAATTTTTTTTTTTTATAATTACAAATTTTATTTGGATATTTTGGGAGTGTGGGAGGTAAACAGTTAATTTTAAATGTAATTGATTGTGTGTATTTAAAAAAAAAAAAGTATGTAGATGAAGTCTTACTATTTGGCCACAAGATGGCCTCAGTCATTTTTTCCTACCATCCTGTAAGCGAGCGATCACGCTTACAGGAAGTATAGGGAGGACATGAAACCATTAATTGATTAATGGGCAGCGGCACGGGAGCGCGCGCGATCAGCCACGAGAGTGCGCAGCAGCAACCTTTTGGACATAGCAGATACGTCCAAAAGGCTTAAATAGTTAAACAAAAACCAATAAGAAGTAAGTTTCTTGCAGAGTAAAATGAGCTATATATTACTTTTCTCCTATGTTGCAGTCCATCTCTTCATGGAGGATTCTCAGTATTAGATTTGTTCTTTACCAAAGCACTCCCTGGAAAGGACATATACCAACATGCAGGCTGCCCCCCTTCACCTGTTTCCACACTATTCTGGCAGTTGGAGTAAGTAACTGCTGATCACCAAGTACTTTTGAAAATAAAGAAAACCCTGAGAATCCTCCATGAGGCGATGGGCTGGTCCAAAACCTGTCAGTTACGTCAGATTTCTACTACCTTCTGTATGTGACAACAACATCGGAGAAAAGGAATTGATAGCACATTCTACTCTGGGAGAAATATACTTTTTATTTACCGGTATGTGTTTTCATGTATTTTACATTTTTACACTTTTCCCCAATAGTGTTTTTTTAAATTAAATATCAGACAATTTATCAGGATGAATTAAACTCCAACTTTGGACACAGCACAGTGTGTTGAATGCAGTCCACACTGTTTTATAGGAATGATGCATTAAAGTCCTGCTCATGCTTTCTCTCCCTCTCTCTAGGTCATTGTAAAGCCATGATTGGTGATAGTCAACAGGAAGGTGTGGCCTCAGCAGGTGGATTCCACCCCCCATGCAGCGGCTAAGGGCTCTTTCACATCAGACAACGCGAACAGGAGCCGTTCTCCTGCACGCGTTGTCTGCCTGCGGCGTGTCGTCGGGTATCTGCGGTGCGACGCAATCAGCGGCGGTAGCTGGTAATTAAACCCGATGGAAAACGCCGGCTCGCGGGTGCGTTGGAGGAAAAAAAACTGCGCCCGGGTGCGTCGGAACCGCAACGCATCGAAACGCAGCGTCGGGTGTGAAAGGTAAAATGAAAGTCTATGGACTTTCATCTTACCTTGGTTAACGCAAACGGCTTCCGTTTGCGTTAACGCAGAAAGTCTGCCCTAATGTGAAAGAGCCCTTAAGGATGGTGGAAGAGGAGGCGGAGATTGTTGGTCCAGAATGACCGGGTGTGCGCAGGCAGTACTCAGACACAGAGGATCTATGAACCGGTTTTCTACTTTCTCCCCCCCCCCCCCCCCCCCAGTTTCACTAATTACGCCACTGCAGCTTTAAGGCTTTGGTGCAGGGACATACACCCTAACACACAAGTGATTCCCTCCCCCTTTCTGCCCACCAACAGAGCTTTCTGTTGGTGGGCTCTGATCCCTGCTGGGATGTTTATTTTTTTAAATATTTATTTTTATAATAAATATGTGCATTTTTAACCACTTCACCACTGAGGGGTTTTACCCCTTGAACACCGGAGCAATTTTCACCTTTCAGCGCTCCTTCCATTCATTCGTCTATAACTTTATCATTACTTATCACAATTAAAAGAACTATCAGCCTATGACATCTGTCATCAGCCTATGACAGCCGACCGCTCTCTCTGTGCCTCTCGCGGGGACAGCCGTGTCGCACAGCTGTCCCCAGTACAGCGCTGCACAATGTAAATAGCGGTTCCGCCGTCTAACAGTCTCCTGGCAGCCATCGTTGCTGGGAGACTGATGACGAAGCGGATTGGTTGAAAATAATCTCAGTTGATGGGCACAATCGATTCTGAACGATTATAAACAAAATCGTTTCAACTGGATTTTGGTCAAACCAAAATTTGGATTTTTTGTATTGGTTGTGATAGATAGTAAGCAAAGGTTGGTTTATTGATGGTGTAGTGAACGATTTTTCTTCCGATCAGAATTTCTGATCGCTCAAACGATTTTTCGCTAGAAATTGGCCACCTTTAATAGGGATTGCAAGATTCCAAGATGCATACAATTTGCATAAAATTTCCATGCAAGCGGGAAGGATTGGCATCGGATAGGTCACCCCTAGTCATGGCGGATCTGTGTTGTTAGAGCTTATTACCTTCCTATGACTGGCACATCGGAGAGGCTCCTCTCAGTGATGTTGGCCCCACACGTGTCGATTTTTTACATCGAAATCCAGGCATTTTTCGATCATTTGATTGAATCTTCCAGAAATCCATGCCACAAATGATTCCCGATTGACTGATTTTTGGCTGAAAACGGTCAATCGCGTTGGATGGAAATTTCTGCTTGATCAGCGGCGGGCCGAGAGTGAATCACTAGCTGTATTTGGTTTCTCTATGTGTGACATAAGCAGCAAAGCAGTGTACTCTCCCTGACAGCTGCTCAAGCAGCACAGCTTAGTGTGGCAGCGCACAGGGGTGTAACAGTAGACCCTGCAAGGAATGCAGCCGCAGGGGGGCCCAGAAGACACAGGTGGCCCCATCCGGAGAGACTAACAATTAAGGGCAATGGGAGAGAAAAACTTTCTGCTCTCTGCACAATTGTTCTAATGACTGCATCTGCTCAGCCACTGAGTACAAATCTTTGTCTGCAAAACTTTGTACGATTGGTTGACAGTCCCTATTCAGTGGGCAACAGGGTCTTGTGTATAGGGCCTCATCCAAAGTTTTGCAGGGGGGCCCAGTGATTTCTAGTTATGCCCCTGGCAGCGCAAATAAAATGTTCAAAGTAGGGGCGCTAATGCTGTAGCATGCACTACTAACTTACTCGCACTACCCCCAAAACTAACAGCCGCTCCAATTGTCTCACTCTGGAGCCTCTAGTGACTTTGTAGGACGAGATCCCCGCACTCTGATTGGCCCAATAGGCTTCCTGTCACTTTGACAAGCAGCCTATTGGGCCAAAGTGCGGTGATCTCGGCCTACAAAGTGAATCAACCGCCAAGTCAGCTAGCTAATTGTACAAGCTGTTAGTCTGTATTCCTCCTGTCTAGCCCTCGGGGGAATTGCTGATGTTGCTGAAACCCAAGAGAAGCTGAAGACGTGTCTGACACTTCCACTGCCCGGCACATCAACTGTATACACATCACCATGGCAACAGGGACGTGTGCCCTCTGCTGCGCATGCGCACTGTGCCAGTTTGATACATGGCTCTCAGGGAAATACATTTTAAAATATGTGGTGTTTATGGCTCTCTCAGCCAAAACGGTTCCTGACCCCTGCTCTAGGGTCTGTCCTCTATAGCATTAGAAAAACAAGTTTGCCTTCTAAAAAGGGATTATTCAGGTTGGAATGAGTTCTTAGATGTCTTCCAAGATGCATCACTGCTGAATATGCAAATCATCCCTTGTCGTCTCTGTGAGCCGCACCTCCAAAACCGCTGAAATGCAGTGACGTGTCAGCTGGTTAATATTACAGAGCCACAATAATCCAACTTCCATACAAACTGTTTCAGACTGGTCAGTCCTCATCAGTACATGGCATGGATTAGCTCTATGGGGTAGGACTTGAAACACCCAGAGTTACAGATTACCCAGAAAGCTCATGGTGAACCAGAAGTCCCAGGAGTGTGTAAATGGGCTACAAAGGACCAAAAAGCCCTGTCACTAAAATGCTATGGAAAACAAAAGTTTGTAGAAGTTATTTGCAATTATTCAGGTTGGAGTGAGCATATGATGTCTCCCACAATGCATCACTGCTGAATATGCGAATCATCGTTAGTTGTCCCTGTAAGCTGGCCACACCTCCACAACCGCCGGAATGCAATGATGTGTCAGTTTGTTAAATGTACAGAGCCTCACTAATCCAACATGCATACAGACTGTTTCGGATTGGTTGGTCCTCATCAGTGCATGGCATGGATTCATGTGACTCCATGGAGTAGGACCCTATAGCATTAGTAATATCACCCAGCCATCCCAGCAGTGAAGGGACGGGAAGGAGAGAAAACAGGGAAAGATGCTCCGTTGGACAAGAGAGAGTGTTAGCTCCGCTGCCTACACTCTGCACGGCCTGGAGAAAGGGGGGGGGGGGGGGGGGGGTGTAATGGTACTGGAAGACCTGGGGACTCGGCTGGCAGTGTGCATAGATTTTCATTAAAGCGGACCTGAACTCAGAACTTCCTCTCTGCTATAAAATATAAGCAAAAGCATAGTAACCTTTAAAGGAAAACATTTCTTGTTACAGGCGATACAAATCCTGCAATAAATATGCAGTGTGTCTACTTCCTGCTTTCATGGGAAGGAGATATTGTTTACATCCTGTGCTTTAAAATTTGCCTCTCAGTCAGCTGACTCAATTACAACTTGTGCTGTGTCACAGATAAAGGGGGAATAGACAGGCTGAACTCTCAAAATACATACAGGGTGCATTTATCTAAGTTTTCCTTCTGCCCTGTGCAAGAGTTCAGGTCCACTTTAAGGTGCCCAGTAACTGTACCAGCTCCATGTGATTTATCAGATCGGGTACCATGGATGCTGCTGATTGACGAGGAACTTTTGTGTTATTGATCGTTCTGTTAATACAAATTTGAGATTGATTCTTTTAGTTTGATAAAAAATTGCTTATTATTCCCCCCCCCCCCACACACACAATCATTTCCAATCAATCGCAACGGTCAGATCGGACGGTCGATTTTTCGAGAAATTAGAACGTTAGTAGGCATCTATTGAAAATCTGTGTGTAGTGTGTGGAGGGGATTGGATCAGATAATGATCTGAGAGGGATCTATCTGTTGGCCAAATCCAGTATGGGCAGCTTTGTACAGGAAGAATCTCCAAAAGCGACCGCGGTAATCCAGGTCTGGTAGCGGACAGCAGGAAGGCCGAAGGGATCGCGTGCACGGAAGGGTGTTGCTAAACATACGCTTCTGCGCATTCGCGATGTGTAAAACTTGTGGCTGCTTTTCACACGCATCGCCATAGACTAGCATGAACCGCACGGTAATTTGTCCGAGTGCCGAGTATGCTGTGAAAACGTCCCTTCTGTTGCATCACACCGTCCCGCGTCTGTATGAAGGTCCCTGTTGACTTTCATTAGCGTATGGTGGGGTGCGGTAAAAATACCGCAGCGCACCGGCCCAGTGTGAAAGGACTGTCAAATGAGATGGAGCCCTACACAAGATCGCGGTTTTTGCCCACCGCTGATGGTAACCTGACTTTTTTTTTTGCAAGATTCGGTGTGGGCTAGCATCCACCTGGCCCCTAGACTCTGTCCAGGCCCTAGGCCACTGCCTAGAATTTCCTTGTGAATAGGCCGGCTCTGCTGTAAAATAAAAAATTCCTCTATAATAAAACCCATGCCCCTGCGTAGCGCTGACTCTGTGTAGCTGGGTCAGTGCTTCTTGCTACTGCGCATGTGCACAGCACGGACCCAGACAGCAGTTGGGACTGGAGGACGGGGCCAGTGAACCGGGCATGTGGGTAGGCGGACAGGCGTGCGTACGAGCTGCGGGAGCGTACGAGCTGCGGGAGCGCGCGCATGCGAAGTTAAAAGAAACAGACCTAGAGCCAGTTTTTAAACGGTCTTGGGTCTACTAGTTATATATATATTTTGTTAATATTATAAATGGGAAAGTTTGGATGTTTGTTACTCGATCACACAACAATGGCTGATCAGATGTGAATGAAATTTGGCACACACATAGTACATTACCTGAAATAAAGTATAGGATACTTTTTATCCCCATAACCAAAAAGTGGGCGGAGACAAACACAAATTTCACTGGGAAATGTAAACTGCAGCCATTCTTACACTGTTATTGGCAGGGTTCTCAAACTTTGCACAGTTGGTCACTGGGTGACTGGGATCAATAATTAAAAAAAAAATGGGTGGAGCCTATAAAAGTCAATCAAAATTCACCTATTGATTTTCAAGGGGAATATTTCATTGCTGCCAGTATTGGTCATTGGGTGCCTGGGGTTCAAAAGGGGGTGGAGCCACAAAAAGCCAATCAGATTTGTTTCATTTCAATGCAAATTATTGATGCCAGAGATGCAAAACTCACAAACTAGGTCATTGAGTAATTGTGCGTTAGGGTTAGAAAAAGTGGGCCGAGCCAACACCAGCCAAATACATACCCGGGAAACGTCGGGTCATCAGCTAATATATATATATATATATATATAAGTCGTCAGCAGGTGCTCGTCAGACACACACAAGCAATAGAACACAGCAATACATGCATGCAGCTACATTTAAGTCGTCAGCAGGTGCTCGTCAGCCAATCAGGATGCACTGTCATACACCCTTTACCTGCCATACCACATCTAGCAGCCATTAGCATTCAGGTGGGAGGCTTCAGTTGGACGCAAATCGCAAGATTGCGTCGCTAGCAGGACCGCCCCGTGCAGGCATTCCTCCCACAGGGGTCCCTCCCTAACCGCTCACCTGTCTGCCATGTCCTAGAGCTGAAAAAAAACGTTTAAAACACACGATTGGTTCGCACGATGGCCAGGGGCTCCGGACCTCTCTCACTGGCCGGGGCCCCAAGGCCAATGCGCGATACCTGGAGGGGAGTGCAGGTGGGCCTGGACCTCTCACACCCAGGCTCTGGACCTCTCACATCCAGAAAACCCACCAACACTGCCTCCATACTGAATGCTAAATTCGACACACACAAGCAATAGAACACAGCAATACATGCATGCAGCTACATTTAAGTCGTCAGCAGGTGCTCGTCAGCCAATCAGGATGCACTGTCATACACCCTTTACCTGCCATACCACATCTAGCAGCCATTAGCATTCAGGTGGGAGGCTTCAGTTGGACGCAAATCGCAAGATTGCGTCGCTAGCAGGACCGCCCCGTGCAGGCATTCCTCCCACAGGGGTCCCTCCCTAACCGCTCACCTGTCTGCCATGTCCTAGAGCTGAAAAAAGGTATCCAGGTATCGCGCATTGGCCTTGGGGCCCCGGCCAGTGAGAGGGCAGAGAGGTGAGAGAGCCAGGTGAGCGGTTAGGGAGGGACCCCTGTGGGAGGAATGCCTGCACGGGGCGGTCCTGCTAGCGACGCAATCTTGCGATTTGCGTCCAACTGAAGCCTCCCACCTGAATGCTAATGGCTGCTAGATGTGGTATGGCAGGTAAAGGGTGTATGACAGTGCATCCTGATTGGCTGACGAGCACCTGCTGACGACTTAAATGTAGCTGCATGCATGTATTGCTGTGTTCTATTGACTGTACAAAGTTGGCCTTTATGGAAGAGTGGCAAGAAGAAAGCCATTGTTAACAGAAAAGCATAAGAAGTCCCGTTTGCAGTTTGCCACAAGCCATGTGGGGGACACAGCAACCATGTGGAAGAAGGTGCTCTGGTCAGATGAGACCAAAATGGAACTTTTTAGCCAAAATGCAAAACGCTATAGGCCTCAATTCACTAAGCTTTATCAAACACTTTATCAAACGTTTGATAATTTACCTCATGGGTAAAATCTAATTTTGAATTCACAAAGTTG
>NC_090653.1:299620916-299713416 GCF_040937935.1 Hyperolius riggenbachi | reverse complement strand
GGCAATAGACGCCAGGCTACATTCCCCAGCATCCCTGCACTACCATAAAAAAGCGGGCCTGCATGAAGAGGTGGGGCTTCTAGTTCACAGGAAGTAAGTAATGAGCTCAACCAGCTCACAGGAAACCACTCTATGCCCCTAATGCTGGGAATACACAATGAGATTTTTCAGCAGATTTACTGTCCGATCGTTTTTACGATCGAATTCCATTCACTTCTATGAGAAATCGATCAGAAAAAGATCGAAAATCAGCTCGGACACGTCGGAAATTATCTATTAAACCATCTATCTGCCAAAAAATCTCACGGTGTATTCCCAGCATAAGCCTGTATGGATAGGTGCACAGTGGCTTGCACACAATCGGTTTTTAGCCGTTAAAAGGTAACTTCCCAAACACACATGCGATGATTGCTTTGGGTTTTTGCTTTGATGAATTCTTTATTTCAGCCAGACAAGCACCACTGGGGTCTATTTCAGGAAACTGTCCGCCACGCTGCAGTGACATCACCGGGGCACTTCCTGTTAGTGGCCATTTTGTGACGTCATTTGTTGGCTGCAGATTCTGGATACAGCAAGAAGCTCCATCATATGATAACGAGAAGATCAGACGACAGAAACAGAAGCCGCACAAGCAAGGAGAGTCTCAGCTGCACAAACCAACACAAGGCTCATTAATAAATAAAATATACATATATCTATATTGGTCACGTTACAACATTTGGTCCATTCTGCGCCAGTGATGTCACCGTTTCCCTGGTAACGGATAGGTTGTTCAGCCCCCTAATATGGCAGCCGCTGACGATGCCTGTCCGAAAACTGTCCAATGTGCCAAATACCGCCAAACAAATACAACTTCCTCAGGGGGATGGCGGCTAAACGTTGGTAATCCGCAGTGCGTCCTTCTCCGCGTGCCATCGGAAGGTTAACGGGTTTATCTCTTCCACTCACTGCAAATTTAACAAAATAAAATGTCTGAATATAGATTTATACTTCCCGAAACAAGCGATAATAAATAGTGCAGTGTGTTTATAATGCGACAGACTGCTGGAGAATTTCAGGAAAACGCTACTTCCCGTTCACGAGCAGAGATGGACACTTACACAGGCGGAAGCAGAAATCTGCACTGCCCAATCAGATCCCTCTGTGCAAACTTCCTGCTGAACCAGACATCAAAAGTAGAGTTGGGCCGAACGGTTCGCCTGCGAACGGTTCCATGCGAACTTCCGTGGTTCGCGTTCGCGTCCCGCAGGCGAACCTTTGCGGAAGTTCCGTTCGCCCCATAATGCACATGGAGGGTCAACTTTGACCCTCTACATCACAGTCAGCAGGCCCAGTGTTGCCAATTAGGCTACACTAGCCCCTGGAGCCCCACCCCCCCTTATATAAGGCAGGCAGCGGCGGCCATTACGGTCACTCGTGTGCTGCCTGCGTTAGTGAGAGTAGGGCGAGCTGCTGCAGACTGTCTCTCAGGGAAAGATTAGTTAGGCTTAACTTGTCCCTGTCTGGCTGCATACCTGTTCTGTGAACCCACCACTGCATACCTGTGCTGTGAACCCACCACTGCATACCTGTGCTGTGAACCCACCACTGCATACCTGTGCTGTGAACCCACCACTGCATACCTGTGCTGTGAACCCACCACTGCATACCTGTTCAGTGAACCTGCCACTGCATACCTGTTCTGTTCAGTGGACCCGCCACTATATACCTGTTCATTGAACCCACCACTGCATACCTGTGCTGTGAACCCACCACTGCATACCTGTTCTGTGAACCCACCACTGCATACCTGTTCAGTGAACCCGCCACTGCATACCTGTTCTGTTCAGTGGACCCGCCACTGTATACCTGTTCAGTGAACCCGCCACTGTATACCTGTTCTGTTTAGTGAACCCGCCACTGCATACCTGTTCTGTTCAGTGGACTCGCCACTGTATACCTGTTCAGTGAACCCGCCACTGCATACCTGTTGTGTTCAGTGAACCTGCCACTGCATACCTGTTCTGTGAACCCGCCACTGTATACCTGTTCTGTTTAGTGAACCCGCCACTGTATACCTGTTCTGTTTAGTGAACCCGCCACTGCATACCTGTTCTGTTCAGTGGACCCGCCACTGTATACCTGTTCAGTGAACCCGCCACTGCATACCTGTTGTGTTCAGTGAACCTGCCACTGCATACCTGTTCTGTGAACCCGCCACTGTATACCTGTTCTGTTTAGTGAACCCGCCACTGTATACCTGTTCTGTTTAGTGAACCCGCCACTGCATACCTGTTCTGTTCAGTGGACCCGCCACTGTATACCTGTTCAGTGAACCCGCCACTGCATACCTGTTGTGTTCAGTGAACCCGCCACTGTATACCTGTTCTGTTTAGTGAACCCGCCACTGTATACCTGTTCTGTTTAGTGAACCCGCCACTGCATACCTGTTCTGTTCAGTGGACCCGCCACTGTATACCTGTTCAGTGAACCCGCCACTGCATACCTGTTGTGTTCAGTGAACCTGCCACTGCATACCTGTTCTGTGAACCCGCCACTGTATACCTGTTCTGTTTAGTGAACCCGCCACTGTATACCTGTTCTGTTTAGTGAACCCGCCACTGTATACCTGTTCTGTTTAGTGAACCCGCCACTGTATACCTGTTCTGTTTAGTGAACCCGCCACTGCATACCTGTTCTGTTCAGTGGACCCGCCACTGTATACCTGTTCAGTGAACCCGCCACTGCATATCTGTTGTGTTCAGTGAACCTGCCACTGCATACCTGTTCTGTGAACCCGCCACTGTATACCTGTTCTGTTTAGTGAATCCGCCACTGTATACCTGTTCTGTTTAGTGAACCCGCCACTGCATACCTGTTCTGTTCAGTGGACCCGCCACTGCATACCTGTTCTGTGAACCCGCCACTGTATACCTGTTCTGTTCAGTGAACCCACCGCATCAGTGCGCATACCTGTGCAGTTAAGTGAACCCACCTACCTACGTGAGTGCACGCAGTGTGATATACCACTCCGTGCATACCCGATATGGACAAAACAGGTAGAGGAAGAGGTAGTGCCAGAGCCAGAGGAAGGCCACCCGGCAGGTCTGCGCGAGGTCGTGTAAATGTAATTTCGTGTGGACCTGGCCCACAGTACAGTGCTCGGAAGAAGGCACGTCCCATCACCTCCCAAGATTGTCAGGACGTGGTTGAGTATTTAGCGACACAGAACACCTCATCTTGCTCAGCCACCAGCGCTACTACTAGCACCACTTCCGCTGCATTTGACACTTCGCAAGAATTATTTAGTGTTGAAATCACTGATGCACAGCCATTGTTGTTACAGCCAAATGAATTTTCACCAGCTCATATGTCTGAGTTACGCGGCAACACTATGGATGTAACGTGTCAGGAGGATGAAGGACCTACTGATGGTGCAAGTTTGGATTTGTCTGAGGCAAGCGAAGCTGGGCAGGATGACTACGATGATGACGGTAATAGGGATCCTCTGTATGTTCCCAATAGAGGAGATGAAGAGGGGGACAGTTCAGAGGGGGAGTCAGAGAGTAGTAGGAGGAGAGAAGTTGCTGAAAGAAGCTGGGGCAGCTCTTCGTCAGAAACAGCTGGTGGCAGAGTCCGGCACCATGTATCGCCACCTATGTACAGCCAGGCAACTTGCCCTTCAGCATCAGCTGCTGAGGTCCCCATAGTGCCCACATCCCAGGGTAGCTCAGCGGTGTGGAAATTTTTTAATGTGTGTGCCTCAGATCGGACCAAAGCCATCTGTTCGCTCTGCCAACAAAAATTGAGCCGTGGAAAGGCCAACACTCACGTAGGGACAAGTGCCTTACGAAGGCACCTGGAGAAAAGGCACAAACAGCAATGGGATGGCCACCTGAGCAAAAGCAGCAGCAGCACACAAAAGCAAATTCACCCTCCTTCTCCTCTTCCTCCTCCATCAGGTGCATTATCTGCTTCTGCCGCTTTCTCCCTTCCACCTTCACAGGCACCCTCCTCCACTCCGCCTCTGCCCTTGAGCGGTTCCTGCTCCTCTGCCCACAGCAGCAGTCAGGTGTCCGTGAAGGAAATGTTTGAGCGGAAGAAGCCAATTTCGGCCAGTCACCCCCTTGCCCGGCGTCTGACAGCTGGCGTGGCGGAACTGTTAGCTCGGCAGCTGTTACCATACCGGCTGGTGGACTCTGAGGCCTTCCGTAAATTTGTGGCCATCGGAACACCGCAGTGGAAGATGCCAGGCCGCACTTATTTTTCGAGAAAGGCCATACCCCAACTGCACCGTGAAGTTGAGAGGCAAGTGGTGTCATCTCTTGCGAAGAGCGTTGGGTCAAGGGTACACCTGACCACGGATGGCTGGTCTGCCAAGCACGGGCAGGGCCGCTACATTACCTACACAGCCCATTGGGTCAACCTGGTGGTGAACGATGGCAAGCAGGGCGCAGCGGACCAAATTGTGACACCTCCACGGCTTGCAGGCAGGCCTCCTGCCACCTCCTCTCCTCCTGCTTCATGCTCTTCGCTGTCCTCCTCCTCCTTGGCTGAGTGGCAGTTCTCCTCTCCAGCTACACAGCCCCAGCTCCGCAGGGCCTATGCTGCATGCCAGGTAAGACGGTGTCACGCCATCTTAGACATGTCTTGTCTCAAAGCGGAGAGTCACACTGGAGCAGCTCTCCTGGCTGCTCTTAAGAAACAGGTGGATGAGTGGCTGACCCCGCACCACCTGGAGATAGGCAACGTGGTGTGCGACAACGGCAGCAATCTGCTTGCCGCTTTGCATATGGGAAAGCTGACACACATACCCTGCATGGCACATGTCATGAATCTAGTGGTTCAAAGATTTGTGGCAAAGTACCCTGGCTTAGCGAATGTCCTGAAGCAGGCCAGGAAGTTCTGTGGGCATTTGAGGCGGTCTTACACAGCCATGGCACGCTTTGCGGAAATTCAGCGCAAAAACAACATGCCGGTGAGACGCCTCATTTGCGATAGCCCGACTCGCTGGAACTCGACCCTGCTCATGTTCTCCCGCCTGCTAGAACAGAAGAAAGCCGTGACCCACTACCTCTACAACTACAGTAGAATGAAACAGTCTGGGAAGATGGGGATGTTCTGGCCCGACAACTGGACACTGATGGAAAATGCATGCAGGCTCATGCGGCCGTTTGAGGAGGTGACCAACCTGGTGAGCCGCAGTGAGGGCACCATCAGCGACTTAATTCCCTACGCTTACTTCTTGGAGCGTGCTGTGCGTAGAGTGGCGGATGAAGCTGTGAATGAGCGTGACCAGGAACCGTTACGGCAGGAACAGGCATGGGACCAATTTTCATCAGACCCAGCTGTTTCCTCAACACCTGCGGCAGCACAGAGGGGGGAGGAGGAGGAAGAAGAGAAGTCGTGTGCAGAAGACGAGTCAGACTCAGAGGATGATGAGCAAGGTGTTTCTTTGGGGGAGGAGGAGGAGGAGGAAGAGGGGACAGCGGCAGGAGAACAACCTCAGCAGGCATCGCAAGGGGCTTGTGCTGCTCAACCTTCCCATGGTATTGTTCGCGGCTGGGGGGAGGAGGTTGACTTACCTGACGTCACTGAGGAAGAGCAAGAGGAGATGGAGGGTACTGGATCCGACTTTGTGCAGATGTCGTCTTTTATGCTGTCCTGCCTGTTGAGGGACCCCCGTATAAAAAACCTCAAGGGGAATGACCTGTACTGGGTGGCCACACTACTAGACCCTCGGTACAGGCACAAAGTGGCGGACCTGTTACCAACTCACCGGAAGGTGGAAAGGATGCAGCACATGCAGAACCAGCTGTCAACTATGCTTTACAATGCCTTTAAGGGTGATGTGACGGCACAACGCCAGCAAGGTACCACTGCCACTAATCCTCCTCCCGTGTCCACGCAGTCAAAGACAGGACGCTCCAGCGATCTCATGGTGATGTCGGACATGCGGACGTTCTTTAGTCCAACGCCTCGCCGTAGCCCTTCCGGATCCACCATCCACCAACGCCTGGAACGGCAGGTAGCCGACTACCTGGCCTTAAGTGTGGATGTAGACACTGCTGTGAACAGCGATGAGGAACCCTTGAACTACTGGGTGCGCAGGCTTGACCTGTGGCCAGAGCTGTCCCAATTTGCCATCCAACTTCTCTCCTGCCCTGCCGCAAGCGTCCTGTCAGAAAGGACCTTCAGCGCAGCTGGAGGCATTGTCACAGAGAAGAGAAGTCGCCTAAGTCACAAAAGTGTTAAGTACCTCACCTTTATCAAAATGAATGAGGCATGGATCCCGGAGGGCTGCTGCCCGCCCCAAGACTAAGTCAGTCCCCGCACACACAGCATCTCTGCCTGCACGCCGTGTGACTGGCTGCCTGGCCTGCCCCAAGAAGACTAAGTCGCTCCCAGTCCCTCCACACAGCAGGTCTGCCTGCAGGCCGCTTGACTACCTTCTCTGCCACCACCAACAGGGTCCAGGACTCCAGGCGGATTGCTGAATTTTTTAGGCCGCTGCTAGCAGCGGCCGCTGTAATAATTTTTCTGGTGCGTGTACATGACTGCCTAATTTTTCTGGCTGCACTGCGGGCAGCTGCAACAACAAAAGAAAAGGCATGTACATGCGCCCATTCCCCTTCGTGATCATTACCTTGCCGTGGTGAAGGGGCTTGCGTATCACAATGAAGCAATGACCGGCGCCTAGATGAGTGTCTCGGGGGGCACACCCACGATAATAAGGTCGTTGCCTCATTGTGGTCAGACCAAATTTGATCAGCTGGACAGTCACTGTTCTGTCATTCAGCTACATCAGCCAGGCGACCATATGGGCTGTAAAGCCACCAAAACCTGCACTCTCGCCATGGTGCGCACCAGTCCAGCACGGCCGTCACTACACAAACAGCTGTTTGCGGTGCGTTACACGATGAGTTTGGTGTGTCAGTGTGAAGCAGTACCTTAATTACACTACCTGATTGATGTATACACATGCAAGATGTTTTAAAGCACTTTAGGCCTGTCATTTAGCATTCAATGTGATTTCTGCCCTTAAAACGCTGCTTTGCGTCAAATCCAGATTTTTCCCGGGGACTTTTGGCGTGTATCCCACTCCGCCATGCCCCCTCCGGGTGTTAGACCCCTTGAAACATCTTTTCCATCACTTTTGTGGCCAGCATAATTTTTTTTTCAAAGTTCACATCCCCATTGAAGTCTATTGCGGTTTGCAAACTTTAACGCGAACCGAACCTTCCGCGGAAGTTCGCGAACCAGGTTCGCGAACCTAAAATCGGAGGTTCGGCCCAACGAATCCGGGGAGAGAGGGATATGGAGACTGCCATATTTATTACCTTTTAAAGGGAAGGTTCAGGGACTGTATAAAAAAAATAAAAATCCAAATCCACTTACCTGGGGCTTCCTCCAGCCCGTGGCAGGCAGGAGGTGCCCTCGGTGCCGCTCCGCAGGCTCCCGGGGGTCTCCAGTAGTTCTGAGCCTGCGCAGTACAGCCCGGAGGATGTCCGATGGCGTCAGCGTGCACGAGTAACACGCACTTTGGAGCGCAGAAGAAGCCCGACCTGGCAGCCGGCCTGGCCAGGCTCGCCACCGGAGACCACTGCAATACCAGTTGCCTGGCAGCCCTGCTGATTTATTTGCCTGCAGTAGTGTCTGAATCACACCAGGAACAAGCATGCAGCTAATTTTGTCAAATCTGTCAAAATTGTCAGAAACAGCTGATCTGCTGCATGCTTGTTCAGGGCCTATGGCTGAAAGTATTAGAAGCAGAGGATCAGCAGGACACCCAGGCAATCTGCATTGGTTAAAAGGAAACAAACATGTCAGCCTCCATACCCCTCTCACTTCCCTTTAAAGCGTATCTGTACTCAGACCTTCATTTCTGCTCTAAAAGATAAGCAACAGCATAATAACTTCTACAGAGAAACATTTTGTTACAGCTGATACAAATCCTGCAATAAATCTGCAGTGTGTCTACTTCCTGCTTTCATAGAAGCAGACATAGGGTTAACATCCCATGTTTACGAATTAGCTGCTTTGCCGAAGCAGGCAGCTGACACAACTGAGAGATCAAATTACAGTGGTGATTAGTTACAGATGAGGGGGGATTATACAGGTTAAACTCTCTAAATACATACAGGGTACATTTATCTCTGTCTTCCTTCTGTCCTGTGCAAGAGTTCAGGTCCACGTTAATATTAGCAGGGCCCGAGGTAAACACAAGGGCTGCAGGTAAACAACGGATCAGTTCTGACTTCATGTATAACCTTCTAGAAACAAAATCACTACTTCAAATCAACTTCCATCATTTACCAGATACTTTTTAAAAGTGAAAACACTGGAAAATATACTTCAAAATGACTTAACTGGGCACTATGGAGAAAAATTCTAAAATGTAAAATATGTGCAAACATAGACAAATAAGAAGTACATTTTTTCCAGAGTAAAATGAGCCATAAATGACTTTTCTCCTATGTTGCTGTCACTTACAGTATGCAGTAGAAATCTGACAGAACCGACAATTTTTGGACTAGTCCATCTCTTCATGGTGGATTCTCAGGGATTTATTTATTTTCAAAAGCACTTAGTGAATGTCAGTTGCTCTGCCAAAAAACTGTGTAGCGAGCAGGGAAGCTGGTCAGCATCATTGTTTAAATCCTTTTTAGGGAATATATTTACAAAGAATAAAAGCCATGCTGAGAATCCCCTATGAAGAGATGGACTAGCCTAAAACCTGTCAGTTCTGTCAGATTTCTACTCCCTACTGTAAGTGACAGCAACATAGGAGAAAAGTCATTCATGGCTCATTTTACTCTGGACAAAGCATACTTTTTATTTGTTTATGTTTGTGCATATTTTACATTTTACAAATTTTTGCCATAAAGTGGCTTAAAGAAAACCTGTAACTAAAAAAACCCCGAGGGATAATTGCCTCAGGAGGGAGGAAGCCTCTGGATCCTAACGAAGCTTCCCTCGTCCTCCGCTGTCCCGGCAATCCAGTGCTGCGACCCCCCGAACTATGGCGAGGTAAATATTTACCTCTCCGGGATCCTGCGCAGGCGCAGTAGCAGCTCTTCCTTCAGGCTAGGCGTAAATATCCGAACCTGATCGTATCCGCTCTACTGCAAAGGCGCGAGTCCTTTTGCGCGGCGCAGTAGAGCGGATACGATCAGGTTTGGCTATTTACGCCTTACCTGAAGGAAGAGCTGCTACTGCGCCTGCGCAGGATCCCGGAGAGGTAAATATATCAAGGCTTGTAGGGGGAGCCAGTGCTGGATTCCCCCAAGCTGTAGAGGAAACCTTGGGACCCTGAGGCTTCCCCTTCCCCCGGCTAAGTATCCAAAAGAGCTCATTTTTTTAAAATACAGAATCTCTTTAAGGGATACTGTAGAGGGTCGGGGGGAAATGAGTTGAACTTACCCGGGGCTTCTAATGGTCCCCCGTAGACATCCTGTACCCGCGCAGCCACTCAACGATGCTCCGCCCCCCGCAGACATCCTGTGCCCGCGCAGCCACTCACCGATGCTCCGCCCCCCGCAGACATCCTGTGCCCGCGCAGCCACTCAACGATGCTCCGCCCCCCGCAGACATCCTGTGCCCGCACAGCCACTCACCGATGCTCCGCCCCCCGCAGGCATCCTGTGCCCGCACAGCCACTCACCGATGCTCCGCCCCCCGCAGACATCCTGTGCCCGCGCAGCCACTCAACGATGCTCCGCCCCCCGCAGACATCCTGCGCCCGCGCAGCCACTCACCGATGCTCCGCCCCCCGCAGACATCCTGTGCCCGCGCAGCCACTCACCGATGCTCCGCCCCCCGCAGACATCCTGTGCCCGCGCAGCCACTCACCGATGCGCCGCCCCCCGCAGACATCCTGTGCCCGTGCAGCCACTCACCGATGCTCCGCGCCCCCCCCTGCAGACATCCTGTGCCCGCGCAGCCACTCACCGATGCTCCGCCCCCCCTGCAGACATCCTGTGCCCACGCAGCCACTCACCGATGCTCCGCCCCGCGCAGACATCCTGTGCCTGCGCAGCCACTCACCGATGCTCCGCCCCCCGCAGACATCCTGTGCCCGTGCAGCCACTCACCGATGCTCCGCCCCCGCAAACATCCTGTGCCCGCGCAGCCACTCACCGATGCTCCGCCCCCCGTAGACATCCTGTGCCTGCGCAGCCACTCACCGATGCTCCGGCCCCCGCAGACATCCTGTGCCCGCGCAGCCACTCACCGATGCTCCACCCCCCGCAGACATCCTGTGCCTGCGCAGCCACTCACCGATGCTCCGCCCCCCGCAGACATCCTGTGCCCGCGCAGCCACTCACCGATGCTCCGCCCCCCGCAGACATCCTGTGCCCGCGCAGCCACTCACCGATGCTCCGCCCCCGCAAACATCCTGTGCCCGCGCAGCCACTCACCGATGCTCCGCCCCCCGTAGACATCCTGTGCCTGCGCAGCCACTCACCGATGCTCCGACCCCCGCAGACATCCTGTGCCCGCGCAGCCACTCACCGATGCGCCGCCCCCCGCAGACATCCTGTGCCCGCGCAGCCACTCACCGATGCGCCGCCCCCGCAGACATCCTGTGCCCGTGCAGCCACTCACCGATGCTCCGCGCCCCCCCCCCCCTGCAGACATCCTGTGCCCGCGCAGCCACTCACCGATGCTCCGCACCCCCCCCCCCCTGCAGACATCCTGTGCCCGCGCAGCCACTCACCGATGCTCCGCCCCCCCCCCCCCCTGCAGACATCCTGTGCCCGCGCAGCCACTCACCGATGCTCCGGCCCCCGCAGACATCCTGTGCCCGCGCAGCCACTCACCGATGCTCCGCCCCCCGCAGACATCCTGTGCCCGCGCAGCCACTCACCGATGCTCCGCGCCCCCCCCCCGCAGACATCCTGTGCCCGCGCAGCCACTCACCGATGCTCCGGCCCCCGCAGACATCCTGTGCCCGCGCAGCCACTCACCGATGCTCCGCCCCCCGCAGACATCCTGTGCCCGTGCAGCCACTCACCGATGCTCCACCCCCCGCAGACATCCTGTGCCCGCGCAGCCACTCACCGATGCTCCGCGCCCCCCCCCCCCCCCACAGACATCCTGTGCCCGCGCAGCCACTCACTCCTGGAATTTCAGACGTTAAAGTCAGAAAGCCTCTGTTTCTGCGCTGCTGTGTCCTTGCTTCCCCTGATGTCACCAGGAGCATACTGTGCAGGCCCAGACCATACTGGGCTTGTGCTATACACTCCTGGTGGTGACATCAGCGGGAGAGAGGACACGGCAACGCAGGCGCAGTGGTTTTCAGACTTTAGAAGTGAAGTGGAGGCGGGGCCGGAGCATTGGGGAGTGGCTGCGCGGGCACAGGATGTCTGCGGGGGACCATTAGAAGCCCCGGGTAAGTTCAACTCATTTTCCCCTGACCCCCCTACAGTATCCCTTTAAAGAAAATCTGTAGTGAAAAAAAAATTCCCTCGGGGGGATACGGCACTTACCTCAGGAGGGGAAAGCCACTGGATTCTATCAAGGCTCCCCCCGTCCTCCTCCGTCCCTCTGTTCAGTTGCCAGGACTCCTGAAGAGCGACAATGTAAAGATTCACCTCTCCGGGATCCTGCGCAGGCGCAGCAGCGGCTCTTCATTCAGGTAAGGTGGAAATAGCCGAACCCAATCCGATCCGCTCTGCTGCGCATGCGCGAGTCCATTGCGCTTGTGCAGTAGACCTGATTGATCAGGTTCGGCTATTTCTGCCTAGTCCAACGAAGAGCAGCTACTGCATACCGGAAGGGTGAGTATTTCACAGCTTGTCGGGGGAGGATTCAGGGGAGCCAGCGCTGGATTCCTCCATGCTTCAGAGGTCAGGGAAGCCTCATTGGGACCCAGTGGCTTCCCCCTCCCAAGGTAAGTATCCCCCAGAGGGTTTTTTTTTGTTACAGGTTCTCTTTAATAAAAACAATAAATACATTTTATTGTCATGAAAAAAACTAAACTATTCAACTCAATCTAAGACTTCCTTATAAAGCGGATGACAAATAGTACCAAGATAACCACAAGGCTCAAAAATCTCCCTAAAATTTGTATTGCTGAAAGTTTTGATTAGGGAAGTCCAAAGTACACAAAAAATAAAAAATTGTTTTATGTTCCGAGAATTCGGCTGGCGTCATTCTCAGTCATTTCCAATCGGTTGGGAGAAGAATGGATTCCAAATCAACAGTCTAATCATTTCAATCATCTGATCCTAGATTGGGAATAAATATTGCCTCATATACCCGCCCTTCCTCGTCAGCCTGAACTCTAGAGGTGTTTTATACTTGAAGATTTTATATTCCAATCTGTGCCTGCATCATATTGTCTACATTTATCTTGGTCATTAAAGGAACGCTCCAGTGAAGCAGTAAGCTGTTAAAATCTATCAGAACTGACAGGTTTTGGACTAATCCATCTCCTCATGGGGGATGCTCAGGGTTTTCTTTGTTTTCAAAAGCATTTCTTAAATGGCAGTTGCTAAGTCTGACTGAGAAAACAGTTTGCAACTGAGAAGGGAGGCTGGCATCTTACTATTTTATCAGACTTAGCAACTGCCGTTGAGGAAATGCTTTTGAAAACAAAAAACAAGGAAACACATGAGAATACCCCATGAGGAGACGGACTAGTCCGAAACCTGTCGGTTCTGTCACATTTTGACTGCTTAATTTTTTTGCTAGAGTGGTCCTTTAACTATAATACAGGATGGCCAGTCCATGACACAGAGACAAGATGGCCGCCCCATGACACAGAGACAAGATGGGTGCCCCATTACACAGAGACATGATGGCCGCCCCATGACACAGAGACAAGATGGCCGCCCCATGACACAGAGACAAGATGGCCGCCCCATGACACAGAGACAAGATGGATGCCCCAAGACACAGAGACAAGAGAGCTGCTCCAAGACACAGAGACAAGATGGCAACCCTACGAAACATAGACAAGATGGCCACCCATGACACAGAGACAAGATGGGTGCCCCATTACACAGAGACAAGATGGCCGCCTCATGACACAGAGTCAAAATGGCTGCCCCATGAACCAGAGGCAAGCTAGCTGCCCCATGACACAGAGACAAGATGGCCACCACATGATGCAGTACTTCCAAAGAAGGCAAGATAAGCGAGTGGGCACTTCACCGATGCCCATATAAATGTTTCTTTACAAAGTGTGCTCTCCCCCCTCCCCACTATGGGATTGGCTGCATATCTGATTAATGACGTCAGTGGCAAGGGGCGTGTCCTGGACTACTGGAAGTGCTCACTTAGAGATATAGGGGTGCATACACTAAAGTGCGCTAAGCAGAAGAATATGTGTGTAAAGTCTTATGGCATGGTGAGTAGAACGCCATGCAACGCTCGTAATCTATTGCATTCTGCTCTACTCATTGTGCGGTAAAACCTTACACACGTTATTCGCATACCGCAGTTTGGTAATGCCCCCCTAGAGTCCTAAAACTAGAGCACATGATTACATGACTGCCGCTTTATTTTTATTATATGCACCTATCAGTACTTAAAAAAAACAGGCAGAGCTGCCCTTCACGTAAACGCTACAATTCCTTGCATTGGGCAGTCATACGAGGGTGGAGATCCAGGCAGACGTCACATACCAGAGATGGGGGTCAGGTTGTCGGTCGCCAGTAAGCGCTTCTTTGCGTTACTATCCTCACGGGCTCTTCAAGGTCGTCTGAGCTCTCAGCAGTGCAATGTGCTCCCGACTGCTGCAGGAAAAAACACAACATTAAGGGGAGCTCCGCATCAGAAGGTAGCAGGTGCATTTCCTGTTATCCTGCTTTCCACATCATCAGAGCAACACACATTCACTTCTGATTGGCCAATCTTACCTCCTCCATATAGTACGAGGGGCCAACAGATTTTGAATACTATGAGCAGATTTGTGCTGGTGACATATCATACTACATGGAGGGGGTACAGTTGGCCAATCAAAACTGAAGGCGTGTATGCACCCTTACGCTAACACTAATGCTAAGCCTGGAATCCCGCCTTAACTAAAGAGTGGTACACATCTTCAATTTTGATTGGACAATCACTGACCAATGTTACCACCTCCATGTAGTACGAGAGTTTACCTCTCTGCTTATAATATACAAAATCTGTCGTGATTGGCCGATCGAGATTGAAGGTGTGTATAAGGCTTGACTGTTACATAGTGTATGGTAAGCTGGGGAGCTATACATATCTCCTGGTTGTTTATACTCAGTGGTGACATCACGGTTCCATCATCTCAGCGTCATACATTGTGCAGTCATTGCCTTCGTATTGCATCTCTTTTGTCAAATAAATAAAATGTATAAAGTTAAAGGACCACTGTCGAGTAAAAAGTAGGCAGTTAAAATCAGAACTAACAGGTTTTGGGCCAGTGAGAGGAAGGGTCAGGAGACTCATAACATGTAGTGTGTTTTGCTCAATAAATCACAAACGCAAGTTTGAAGCCTGTGGAGTGCCTTTTTCTATAGTGGTGAGGTTTTGGGCCAGTCCATCTCCTCATGGGGGATTCTCAGGGTTTTCTTTGTTTTCAACAGCATTTCCTGAACAGCAGTTTAAAGAGACTCTGTAACAAAAAAAGTTCCCCTGGGGGGGTACTAACCTTGGTAGGGGGAAGCCTTAGGGTCCCAATGAGGCTTCCCCCTCCCCTGTAGTTGCAGGCAGTCCAGCGCTGGCTCCCCTGAAGTCTCCGGCAATCCTCCCTGGACAAGCCTGACAAGCTCCGATTTATTTACCTTTCCTGGCTCCAGCGGGTGGCGCTGTTGCGCCTCTCAGCACGGAGATAGGCGGAAACAGCTGATCTCCGTCAGGTCCGCTCTACAGCGCAGGTGCAGGAGGCTAGCAGGAGACTTGTGCCTGCGCAGTAGAGCGGACCGACAGCGATCAGCTATTTCCGCCTATCTCCGAGCGGAGAGCCGATACTGATCCTGCGCTGGAGCCTGGAAGGTAAATATTTACATCCCCTCTGTTCAGAGGGGCACAGCGAGACCGCCGTGGGACGGAGGAGGACGGGGGAAGCCTCGATAGGATCCCGAGGTGAGGACCCCCCAGGGGAGGTTTTTCTCGTTACAGGTTTTCTTTAATAGCCAAAATAGCAAGATACCAGCCAGCCTCCCTACTCACTTGCACACTATTTAGTCGGTTACACTTAGCAACTGCCGTTCAGGAAATGCTGTTGAAAACAAAGAAAACTTTTAGAACCCCCTATGAGGAGATGGACTGGCCCAAAACCTGTTCTTTCAGATTTTAACTGCCTTCTTTTTCGAGATAGTGGTCCTTTAAAAAAAAACAAAAAAAAAAACTTGATACTTGAGGCTGGAGTCACACTGTACCAGATGAAAAACTGATCCGGTAAAAACGAATCCATTTTCCGTTTAAATGGATCAGTTTCATACAAGGGCATCAGTTTTCCATCCAGTTCCCACCAGTTCTTGCATCGCCGCCTGCTTGGTACCGGTCGCCATCACTTTGAGCAACAGGATTTTCACTGGTCCACTACTCAGTAAACCAATCAGAATACTCCCTGGGGAGGGGCGATTCCCATTGGTCTATTAGAAATAAATGAGGTACAGACTAACCAGCAAGCTCATGGTGACCCAGAACTCATTGGAGTGTGTAAGGGGCTACAATGGTCCTAAATCCCCCTTACTAAGATGTTAAGAAAAACAAAAGTTTGCTTTCTTAAAACAGAAAGAATTTGCGATAATTCAGGTTGGAGTGAGCTTGAGATGTCTCCCAGAGCAACACTGCTGAATATATGCAAATTAATCCATGCCATGCACTGATGAGGATCAAACAATCCGAAACAGTCTGTATGCATGTTGGATTATTATGGCTCTGTACAAATTAACAAGCTGACACATCATTGCAATCCAGCGGTTCTGGAGGTGTGTTTAGCTTCTAAGGGTAGAATGGTTAATTTGCATATATTCAGCAGTGATGCCCTGGGAGACATCTCAAGCTCACTCCAACCTGAATTATCGCAAAGCCTTTCTGTTTTAGGAAAGCAAACTTTTGTTTTTCAGAAATAAATTAAAGTCTAATAAGTCTCTGGGATCGATATACCGGTGTTTCTTCCATGCAGGGACCCAAATGGACGGCAGCAGGTGAGTATTCTGCGAAACGTACGCGACAAGCAGCCTAGTGAGAATGGACACCACCCCTTCTCATTGGCTATCACTGAATCCGTCGGCCTCAGTCGCCAATCACTCCACCTGGTCAATCAGAAAAAATCGTGCAGGATCCAAACTTGCATTTCGCTCGTCGGAACAGAATGAACCGATCTGTTCCAAGAAGACTGATGTGAACGGACCCTTCAGCTTTGTGTAGCATCCATTCAGATACATTCCGTTAAAGAGAACCAGAGATGAAGCACCCTCTTGTATTTTACCTTATAAATCAGTGGGAACATGACAGTAAACACCTAATCTGCCCTTTGTTTCATTGTTCTCTGTGTAATCTGACTGTTATCACCTCTGATAAGAATCCCCGACTGAGAAGTCAGGCTGCTCCGTCTAGCTTTGCTACAGAAAGATTATAGCTTAAGGTGCCCATACACTGTCAGATTGGCAGCAGATAGATAAGAAATGCATCTGATGATCTATCTGATGCGTTTTTAGAACATTTTTTACCAGGATAGAATTCCAATAGATTTCAGTTTGAAATTATTGAAATTCGATCTGATGGCATTTTTTTGCCATCAGATTTCCATTAAGGCCAATGCAAACTGATAAGCAATCTCATCAGATCGACCTAAATTTTCCACCCTGCAAGTTCGATGGAAATCCATCGAAATCGATCGAAATCGGCCGTCGATCGGTCGATTGGCCAACCGATTTGCAATCGATTGATCAATCGATCGGGATCGATCGGTCGGCCAGAAAATCGGCTGAGTGTATGGGCTGCTTAAGTCTGTCTTCTGTGGTGTTATTTCAAGCCCAAGCCTGCCCCCTTGTGGCTCTGCTATAATGACTCAGCAATAATCATTCCCAGCAAAGCCAGATTTAATTGCTCAGTCTGGGATTCTTGTGACTGCTGATAACAGACACTTTTAGCAGTGAGAATGAAACAGACAGCATGGTAAGTGTTTTCTCTAATGTTCTTACTGATATACATGGTAAAATACATGAGGGGGCTTCGTCTCTGGTTCCCTTTAAGTTCAGATAAACAAAGTTTATAAATAAAAACACACAAAAGAAAAAAGGATACCATAATATCCCCGGTAAAGCAGAAAGCTGTGTAATCTCACCAGTTCTGAAGGACTCGGCACCGCAGTTCCAGGTAAGCTGCCAGCTGTAACTTCGGCATCTTTGGGCAAGTTCTCTTCAGGTCCAGACTGCGCCTGGCTCCTCCTAATGAACCATAATCGCTCGAGGTCATCATCGCTATCCTCTTGTTTCACCTTAGTGGCAGTCGGCGGTAAAACAGACAGGAAACCGGGGAAGGTAAAGGCAGAGAGGAAGCGCCCCTTCAGATGCCGGTAGGCTGGATTGTCTTGTAGCCTCTCTTCCACCATTTTGCTGATGGCTTCCTGACTCGGCCCGGAGTCATTCCCTACGGGGGGCACAAGCTGGGCAGCTCTCAGTTCCAGTGCCTCTTTCTGCAACAATAGTCTGGAAAAGGTTTTGAGGGTGCAAATGGAAGGAGGCAAGTAGGACATGGTGCCCTCCGAGCCCTTCCCTTGAATCCATTCCTTCACCCTTGGCTCCTCTTCGAAAGAGATGAGTTTCACATTTAAGGCCTTCTCGGCATCGGATGCAGAGGGGCGTTTAGCGGAGGTGTTTTGGGTAGGACGAGGCTGTGAGCCACTTGCCAGGTTCACATTGCCATGATTTGGTGGGTTGGCTGTTCTAGCAATGTGATACGTTTCTAGCCTATGGGTGATCTGGTTTGCCTTGTTTGGAAGCCTCAGACGAGGATGAGGTTTTGGCAAGCAAGGAGCAGCTGGTTGCGAATGGCTTCCCCCCACCATGTTTTCTTGCTTTAAAGAACTTGCAATATTAGGCAGTGTTAGAGATGGTGGATCCACAGCACTGGACGAAGCCACCACTGGCAAGAGAGAGCTTTCGGCAGAAGCACTTATACTGACAGGTAATGTCTGAGTTTTCATTGTAGATAAACTAGTGAAGACGACCGTAGGTGAATGAGGGGACACCACTTGTGGACAGGTCACAGCAGAAGAGGTCACTGGCGTGTTTCCCTGCGTCACTGATGTCCTTATGGCTGGCAACGTAGGTACACTGGGTAGAGTAGAGGTTGGCAAAGAAGGGCCAGCAACTTGCAAGTTGATAATGGCTGGAGTGGTTGCTAAAGTGCTTCCTGAAGAGACTGGAGCTGACGGTTCATTGGAGAGCTTCCTTGGTTCGATAATAGAAGTCCCCATGGCTGAACTATTGGATGACACGACAGCAGTGCTTGAATTTTGGACCACAGTCGGCTTTGTTGATAGCGCTTGGGTCTGAACTTGAATCAAGCCGTGGGAAGTTAGAAGAAACGTTACAGGTTGTTGACTGTAGTTTGGCGTAGTAAGCAGGGTCACGCCGGGTTGTTTCTGGATCGATGGCTGTGATATCGGGACTGCAGCCACAGCACGCGGCCTGATCTGAGAGGTTACTTGGGTCCCACTGCTTTGTGGGATGAGGACATATTCAGTAGGTACTCCCTCGGGTTTAACAGGGACAGAACTCTGATTGGTGGGAATTTTGGCTGCACCGACAACCTGGCATGATGGCAATGAAGCCAATGGTCCAAGAGGTTGGGAAACATTTTGCACAGTGATGGTAGGCGAGGAAAGTAAAATGGTCTGTTGTGGCTGCTGGATTGCGTTTTGCGATGGACCCAATACTATGTTTTGCGACGGAGCCAGTATTACATTTTGCGATGGAGCCAGGAGTACGTTTTGCGGTGGAGTGGAGATATTAGGAGTCCTAATTGCAACTCCGCCCTTTGCTGCGTTCGACTTTCCCATTCTTTTTTCCATCAACAATTGCGCGACGGTCTTAGGCGCTGGTGGTGGAGGAGTATTTCTCACTGGTGCACCTCTGGGTCGCCGCGGGAATATAGCCGGTGCAACTCCACAATCTGCTGGCGATTGTACGTTGAAAGGTTGGGCTACACAAAGAAAAACAAAACAAAAATAAACAAACAAAAATAGCAGTCAGTAAAGCAAGGCAGCATGGTGGGGTGGTTTCTTAGGAAGGGGCTGCTAATAATGCGGCTAGTTACATTTCTCAAAACGTGAATAGAGGCAACACACGATTATTTTACAAGGAATGGGTGAAATTGTTAGGCTAATTTTTTTTTATTATTCTACACAAAAAAAGGTTTTGTTTTTTTTGTGGTAAACACTACAATTCTTGTAGAATAATAATAAAAAAAAAATACCAGCAACGCCATTTCATAGATCCTCTTCTCCTCCTCAGCCACCTCCTGATGCCAGTTCGCTCCCGGCTTGCGCAAAATACAGGCAGCAGGAAATTTGGGTGCTGGGAAATAACCGACAGCAGAATATCGGTAACATTTACCGATATTCTACTATTTTACAGAAGTAATTCCGATAGTAAAATATCCGAAACTGTTAATACAGCTAAACCTAACCTTACTCTAACATTGAACCCTGCCCTCCAATGCCCAACCCTAACCACCCCCCATGATGCCTAACCTTAAAACACCACTTCCTGACACCGAACCGTAACAGCCCCCCCCCCCTCGACTCCTAACCCCAACGACTCCCCAACCTGACGCTTAACCATAACCACCCCCCTTCCTGACGCCTAACCCTAACCACCCCCCTCCTGACACCCAACCCTAACCAACCCCCTCCTGACGCCTAACCATGTCCGCCCCCCTCCTGACGCCTAACCATAACCACCCCCCTCCTGACGCCCAACTCTAACCAACCCCCTCCTGACGCCCAACCCTAACCAACCCCCTCCTGACGCCTAACCATAACCACCCCCCTTCCTGACGCCTAACCCTAACCACCCCCCTTCCTGACGCCTAACCCTAACCACCTCCCTCCTGACGCCCAACCCTAACCACCTCCCTCCTGACGCCCAACCCTAACCACCCCCCTCCTGACGCCCAACCCTAACCAACCCCCTCCTGACGCCTAACCATGTCCGCCCCCCTCCTGACGCCTAACCCTAACCACCCCCCTCCTGACGCCTAACCATAACCACCCCCCTTCCTGACGCCTAACCCTAACCACCCCCCTCCTGACGCCTAACCCTAACCACCTCCCTCCTGATGCCTAACCATAACCCTAGGCCCCCCCTCCCTCGATGCCTGCCACGTAAATAAAATTCTCTTCCCCCATCCAGTCTACAGCCACACCTCCCTACTACAGAATGACAGCCTTGATAGACTATCAGTCATCAGGAAGGCACGGCAGAGCAATCACTCTCTTCCTGAATGTCCTTGTGAATGAAGAAGATGTCATTTATGCTTTCTGGTAATTAGCAGGCAGAAGTTGGTTGCTGGGGATCTATTAAATCTATTCATTTTTCCATGCATAAACTAATAAAAGAATACTCTTTTATTAAATGCACATAAAATAAATGGTTGTGACAACTAAGGGTGAAGCTAAATGAATTCTGTGCAGCCGAATAGCCCTCATTCCTCTGCAGACACGAGTTACCCGAATAGAAAGAGACACGACTGTATCCGACAAGTACTTACCCAGGGGACTCTGCAGCGACATCGGGACCTGCAAGAAAATCACAACACAATCAATTCTGGGGAAGATCTGAGATCAAAATCAACCTGAAGTCAGAAGGATATGGTGGCTGACATATGTACTTCCTTTTAAACAATGCAGATTGCCTGGCTGTCCTGCTGATCCTCTAATACATTTAGCCATAGCCCCTGAACAAGCATGTAGATCAGGTGCTCTGACTGAAGTGTGACTGGATTAGCTGCATACTTCTTTCAGGTGTGTGATTCAGCCACTACTGCAGCCGCATAGACCAGCAAGGCTGCCAGGAAACTGGTATTGTTTAACAGGAAATAAACATGGCAGCCTCCATATCAATCTCACTTCAGGTGTTTAAAAATGTGCTGAGCCCTAAAACCCAATTCTGAAGGTGCTCATACAATGCTTAACCTCCTTAGCGGTAACCCCGAGTCAGGCTCGGGACGGAAATCCACAGCTCAGAGCAGTAATCCTGGATCCATCGGAGGTGTGTAATGTGCAGGGCTGCCACAGATCTGCACCGCTTTTAGAAAAACAATCTGGAAATAATCCTACCGCCAGGGAGATTAATATTGCAGCCAATCGACCTACGATACTGTAATTTTATCAAAACGGAAGAGAATCGGTGCCCCACTATAATCAATTTATCTTAAAGAGAACCTGAACTGAAAATAAATAAATAAAAAAAAATCAAAATAACCATACACAGGTCATACTTGCCTCCTGTGTAGTCTACTCCGCAATCTCTTTCTCCTCTCCTGCTTCCCATTTGTTCACTGTGATCAATGGATTTCTCCGTCCTCCATTTTAAAAATGGCCATTACCCCATAACAGCTTCCTGGTCAGCACACTGTAATATCACCCACTTGAGCCATAGGGAAACATGGACATTACCTTGCACATTCAGTTGTAACTGACAGCTGCTGATATATAACTGACAGCAACTGGTATATTTCAGTTCTGACAAAATATTGTCAGAACTGGAAGGGATCACTGTAGGAAGAAAATGGTGAGCTTCTGAGAGGAACTGACGGTGAGGTAAGTATGTAATACTTATTTACAGCTACGTCATATGTTTATTTTATATAATTTTACTCACTACAAGTTCCCTTTAAAGGACCATACACATGGGCTGACTGATGTTGCCCAATGGAAATCGGGACCCAATCTCTCGTGAAACATCGCTGGGCCGAACTATACAGATGTGTGTTGGGGAGGGGCCACAGAGTGCGCACACGTGACGTCACACGACAGGCGGGGCGAGCGGCGCAAACAATGCAATTGGCTGTCGCTTGGCTGAGTTGATCCGCTGTGCGTATCGCTAGCCAATCGGCGGCCGTTCGTCAGGGGCTGCTGTACACATGCCGGACTATTGGCTGAGGCGGTCGTTATTGGCCCGCCTCAGTCTTGCGTGTGTACGCAGCTTAAAGGGAAGGTCCAGGAAGAATAAAAATAAAAAAAGTCTACTTACTTGGGGCTTCCTCCAGCCCCTGGGAGCCGTCCTGTGCCTACCTTACTCCCTGTCTAGATAAGGACACAGAAAAGCAATAAAATTCCTAGAGAGTTTCTGTCCGTCTAGCCACTCCACCTCCTGCAGCCTCTAGTGTACCGCACTGCTTCCTGTAGGTCACGTGACACACAGGAAGCATGCTGTGACAAGAGCCGGAAGGTGGCGGAGAGAGGACGATGGACAGCGTTGGACTCGGTCCAGAGGCGAGTCCAGCACTGCAGCTGCTATGGCCGGCACACGCCGGCACTAGGGGGAAATTTGAAGCCGCTTCTTCAAACTTCCCCTATGCGGAAATGACATCATCGCGATGGGATCGGGCGTTCGTATCAGCGGGTCGCTTGTAAGCCAGGCATTTGCAAGTCGAAACCGGTTGGGAATAATAGACGTATATGCTGGGATGGTGTCCTGTTCAATAAGGTGTATTTATCTGTACAGGTCTCTGTAATACGGGACAACCAGCCATTTAGGAAGCACTGCTATCCCTACAGCCAAGTTAAAATCTGGGGTCTTAGTAAAAAATGCATTGTTTTGCAAAGTCCCATTCCCTGTGCAGAGGCTCCCCTGCATCTGTATGTGTCCTAACTCTGGCCCTGTAACATGAATAATGCAATATGCAAACATATAGTCAGTGCATCAACCTATCAAAAGATGGCAGCTAACATCGTTCATGGAATACATACTCGCATTTGTGGGTAGGGCTGAACCTTAACTCTAAAAAAAAAAAAATGAGTTTCACTTACCTGGGGCATCTACCAGCCCCTGCAGCCATCCTGTGCCCTCGCAGCCACTTATGGCTCCTCTGGTCCTCCGCCAGCAGCTAGTTTCGCTTTTTCCGACTCTGAGTCGGCCGGCCGCCATGTGTAACTTTGCACGCATTCCCGCTGGTGCAGGAGGCAATCTCATTTACACTTAATCAGTTGGCGTGCATTAGTATACGTTGGTACACGTTTTTTCCATAGCAGTGCATTGTGAAAAAGATTTCAGTTGAAACACATTAAAGTGAATGGGAACCGCATTTTTAAAAAAATGAAGCAAATACTTACCTAAGGAGAGGGAAGGCTCTGGGATATATAGAGCCTTCCGTCTCCTCTCTCGGTGGCCTCTATCCTGTGCTGGCTCCGCCCCCCCCTCCCCCCCCCCGTTTCAATCCCCTGCTGAAAGGGTATTTGGAAGTCTTCGGGAGCCGTGTCCTCCTCAAGACGTGCGGCTCCATACTGCACAGGCGTGACCGTGCAAGAGAGCGTGCTTGCGCAGGCGCAGTACAGGGCCGCCCTTCTTCAGCAGCACTCGGGCTCCCTGAAGACTTCTGAAGCCTCCCTGGGCCGGGTAAAGCAGTATTTGACTAAATTAGTGAAATACTGCTACCGGGCGAGCCAGCACTGGAACGAGGGGACCAGGAGAGGAGCCGGAAGGCTCTATAGGACCCAGAGCCTTCCCTCTCCTTGGGGAAGTATCTGTCTCATTTTTTAAAATGCGGTTCCCATTCACTTTAAGTGTGAGAGGTGCCATAGGAAAACATGGGCATTACTTTGAAAATCAGTTTTCTTTCAGTTATAACTGAGAGCAACTGATTAAGTGTAAAAGGGCCCTAACAAGTACATTTTTACACGTTGCGGTTCAATGCGTAAAAATGTACACGTTACTAGTGCAACACAATGTACTTGTTAATGTCCGAGATAGCTTCCTGCACCAGCGGGAATGCGTGCAAAGGTACGCATGGCAGTCGACAAAAACAAAACTAGCTGGCGGTGGGGGACCGGAGGAGCCGTGAGTGACTGCGAGGGCACAGGCTGGCTGCAGGGGGCTGGTAGATGCCCCAGGTGAGTGAAACTCATTTTTTTTCTAGAGTTAAGGGAGTCATCAGGGGTAAACTTAATAAAATAAGCGCTACTTACCGGGGGCTTCCTCCAGCCCCAAGCTCCCAGCATGTCCCTCACCGCAGCTCTGCCCGCAGCCGTTCCCCCCAGCTCCGTCCCGGTCCCCGGCGATGACGTCAGAGAGACCTCCAGGTCGGCCTGTACTGCGCCTGCGCGAGCGGCGCTGTCAATCACCGCCACGTGGGCCGGAGCGGACTGCGCAGGTGGTAGTAGTTCTGCGCCTGCGCAGTCCGCTCCGGCCCACGTGGCGGTGATTGACAGCGCCGCTCGCGCAGGCGCAGTACAGATCTGACGTCATCGCCAGGGACCGGGACGGAGCTACGGCAAACGGCTGACTTCAGAGCTGTGGCGAGGGAGGTCCTGGGAGCTTGGGGTTGGAGGAAGCCCCCGGTAAGTAGCACTTAGTTTATTAAGTTTCCCCTAATGACTCCTTTAAGGTTCCCTTTAAGGTGCCCACTGACGGTACAATTTCCAGGGAAGACTCGCCCAAGCGATTAGATAAACGCGATCAGATCGCCAGAAAATAAAACTCGATGTCCCAAATTGACTGAACCATGTTTATAGTTCAAGGACAATTTAGTCGGAAAAATATTTTTTATAATAGTTTGTGATGTGTAGGAGGTACAGATTGGTTCATTGATGGTGAAATAATCAATGTATTTTATTTCCGATCAAATTTATCTGATCGCTCGGGTGATTCTTCGCCGATAATTGTACGGTTAGCAGTCACCCGTATGATGGGCGGGCGTTACTCACGGGCTGCATCCCTTGCGCACAACTGACGATGTTTCGCTTCAGCTCCGCCTCCTCCACTCTCCGCAGGTGAATCATCCTCAAGCAACCTACTGCGTCTATCTGAAAGAACTGCGAGAAGAAAGGCCACGTCGGTGGGATTCATTACATAATTATATAGATTACATCATTTATATGTTTATACCGTGTTCATCTTTTTGAGCACAGGAAAAAATTGGCAGCACTCCTGATTATGCCGCATCTGAAATGACTACCAACAGAGGCGTACAGAGCCCCCTAGAGGCTAATACACACCTTGCATTCAAAACAGATGCTAACTATGCTCTAACCACAAAACTCAGATTAAAACAGAATACAAACACTATGTTCACAAGATGTTCGTTTGTTGAAGAGTAACGGTTAGCCATAAAATCTAAGATCAGTTCTCTATAAGTAGCTGTTCTATAAGGAGAATAGATGCTAACCTGGCAATATAAACATTTAAAATGAATCTCACTTTTTTGCTAATAGATATTTATTCCTCATGCCCCCTGGCACTCATCTGGCACGCAGACGCAAAAGAGAAGTTGCGTCAAATGCGAATTCAGCCTTGATTGGCTGAAGTCTCTGTCAATCTCGTCACTGCCAGCTGCTAGGGCGCAGGATGGGGAGCCAGAAGTTGTCCCCTGTCAGTGTCCTCGGCCCCGCTCCTGCAGTGTTCCATGTCCGCACTCCCGACACATCTAAACCCCCCCTCCCTACCCCCCGACGCATGCCCCCTCGGTATCCCCTCTCCTCCTGCACTATTACAGAGCGGGGAGGGATAAAGGCAGCGCACACAGACTCGCCTCCTTATGGTTCCATGTGCTGGAGTTCCCGTCTATATTCTCTGCACTGCCTCTGGTGGTAGTGCAGAAATTATGGATGGGAACTCCAGCACATGGAACCATTAGTAGGTGAGTCTGCCTGCGCTGCCTTTATCCCTCTCCGCTCTGCTCTGTAATAGTACATGGAGGAGAGGGGATGCCAGGGGGAATACTTTAGCATATGGGACTCAAGATGGCCCCTGCCAGGAACAGAATTCACTGGATTTTACAAATGTGGGCTGCGTAATACATTTGTTAAGTAAGTAGAGCAAGTAATTATCTACTTGCTTATGTGTTTTTTTTTCCAAGGCATTGTATGGCTAACAGTTGCTCTTTAATTAGAGGTTAGGGTCTTTTTTATGAGGATACCTCATCACGGTGGTCTAGTACGGAACACTCAGCGTAAACTGTTTTGGAAGCCAACATTCTCCATTTTGTTGCATCTGTTTTGAATGCCGGACGTGTAACCTGCCTATAATTAGGCTCTGCCCATTCATGCTGCTGGTCAATCAGATACAGCCTGTCTTGGGCGTGCTGCCACCTCCTCCTGCTGTATGCCGGGTTCATGCCAGACCTCCCCCGAGCACTAAGCTGGTCAGTGAGAGGAATTATAATCCCAGCTCATGCGCTAATCGAATGCAAATGTTACGCAGCTTGCGATTGGTCCAATGATAGAATGAAGTGTATTCGATTGGACCAATTGCAAGCTGCATAGAGTTTGCATTAAATTAGCATGCAAGCCAGATCTACTGTACTCTCATTTCCCAAACTACATCTCCCAGCATGCATTGCAGTGACCCCGCGATTTACAAATGCTGGCAGAAACTGAGAGTTGGGCCAAGAAGATGGCACATGGCTGGAGACCAGAGGAACAGCACCTGGTAGGTAAGTAATGGTGCTCCCTACAAGTACCGAACCCCCATAAACCATTATGAACCTCCCCTCCTCCCCTACTGGTTTTTTTTTAACTATCTAATGTCCGATCCACGGCAATCGGCATGAACGCAGCGGCAGCCCCGGGACCGCTCAACGCCAATTGCCGTGAAGTCCTGGGGTGGGTTATGCAGGAGAATTCGCACGCTCCGCTCCGTCATCAGTCTCCCAGTGGCGATCTACGGCAGCGCTGTACTGGGGACAGCCGTGTGACACTCCCCCTGAGAGGCACAGAAGCGATCTGCTGTCATAGGCCGTTACCTAGGACAGCCGATCGCTGTAATTGGCTGGTGGGGGGAGGGATATAAAAATTATTTTAAAAAAAGGGGACATTTATTTTTTAAAAAACCCGAATAAATAAATAAAAAACAAACAAACATTGTGGGAGTGATCAGAGCCCACCAACAGAAAGCTCTGTTGGTGGGCAGAAAAGGGGGGGAATCACTTGTGTGCTAGGTTGTACTGTCCTGCAGCAAGCCCTTAAAGCTGCAGTGGCCCTTTTTAAGAAAAATGGCCTGGTCTTTAGGGGAGTTTAACACTGCGGTCCTCAAGTGGTTGAGATTCAAAATACCCGCCTCGGGTTCTCTTTAAGATTCATGGACACCTGTCATGGCTGCCACCCATAGCGATCGGATGCGATCACTAGGGCAACAGCTCAGGGACCCAACGCTGTATAGATACGGCACTGGGGTCCCCAAACCGTGCGCCCTAACGATCGCATGCAATCGCTACAGACCCACAGGCTGGCGATAATGATACGCTACACGCCCGACTAGTGATGAAATATGGCATGTAAACTAAATTCAAAAACTCGGTAAGCGCTCCTGAACTATGTATCAAAGGACACGCAAATGGCTAACGCGATCGCAGCTCGTCTGCTGCTGCAAAAGAGGCCTCTTTTGCAGCAGCAGACGAGCTGCGATCGCGTTAGGCACGGATGTTCTCCCGGCTTCCAGCCCACTCTTGGTAAGGCCATGTTTTATATGGTAAATGCACTTTTTGTATACCCCTGCACATTGTAGTCATTTTCTTGGGTGGTCTTGAGGCGGATTTTGTGTGTGTGGGGCTGGTGTGCATGGACAGATCCAGCGTTTTTGGTTGGGACTGGGCATGCACATGATCTCTACACACACACACACTGGATTGTGTGTTTTTGATCCAATTTATATATAAATTTTTTTCTTCACAGGGTTTGATCAATTTATATTTATATTTATTTATAGTATTTTTTCACTTTTTTAAGAATATGGACATATGATTGGTCCTCATTGTTGCTGCACAGGAGTTATTTGTACAGTATCCGGATTCAATATTGCATCAGGCACTTTTGTAATAGGACACTTTGCACTAGGCACTTTTTTGGTCTTTCCTAAATACCGTATATACTCGCATACAAGCCGAATTTTTGACCCCCAAAAAGGGGGTCAAAAGTTGGGGGGTCGGCTTGTATGCGAGTCTTCCCTGGTGGTCTAGTGGTGGGTGGTCGGGTAGTCCGCGCCCCGCTCCCCCCCCTCCCCGCTCCCCCCGCGGCCGCCGCTGCTATTTTACCTTCTTAGACAGCGGCCGCTTCCTAATCCGCGTTCCTCTTCTTTCTCAGAGTGTCAGTGTATCACAGCAGCGCGCCGGGCGCTGCTGCTGTGACGATGCAGGGGGCAGGAAAGAGCGGTTCCCTTGGTAACGGCGATACAGATGGCCGTTATAGGGAGCCGCGCTATTTCCTGCCCCCTGCATCGTCACAGCAGCAGCGCCCGGCGCGCTGCTGTGATACACTGACACTCTGAGAAAGAAGAGGAACGCGGATTAGGAAGCGGCCGCTGTCTAAGAAGGTAAAATAGCAGCGGCGGCCGCGGGGGGAGCGGGGGGGGGAGGGAGCACTACCCACTACCCACTACCCACTACCCACTACCCACCTATGCTGGGCACTATACTAGCTAAACTGGGCACTATACTAGCTAAACTGGGCACTATACTGGCTAAACTGGGCACTATACTAGCTAAACTGGGCACTATACTAGCTAAACTGGGCACTATACTGGCTAAACTGGGCACTATACTGGCTAAACTGGGCACTATACTGGCTAAACTGGGCACTTTACTAGCCATACTGGGGCACTATACTGGCTAAACTGGGCACTATACTGGCTAAACTGGGCACTTTACTAGCCATACTGGGGCACTATACTGGCTAAACTGGGCACTATACTGGCTAAACTGGGCACTTTACTAGCCATACTGGGGCACTATACTGGCTAAACTGGGCACTATACTGGCTAAACTGGGCACTATACTGGCTAAACTGGGCACTTTACTAGCCATACTGGGGTACTATACTAGCTAAACTGGGCACTATACTGGCTAAACTGGGGCACTATACTAGCTAAACTGGGGCACTATACTAGCTAAACTGGGCACTATACTGGCTAAACTGGGCACTATACTGGCTAAACTGGGCACTATACTAGCTAAACTGGGCACTATACTGGCTAAACTGGGCACTATACTAACTAAACTGGGCACTTTACTAGCCATACTGGGGCACTATACTAGCTAAACTGGGCACTATACTAGCTAAACTGAGGCACTACCTACCTATACTGGGCACTATACTGGCTATACTGGGCACTTTACTAGCTATACTGGGCACTATACTAGCTATACTGGACACTACCTACCTATACTGGGCACTATACTAGCTATATTGGGACACACTGGGGGGCTGCACCAATCCAGCATTTCCTACCCCCGGCTTATATGGGGGTCAATCATTTTTCCCTGTTTTTTCAGGGAAAAGTTGGGGGGTCGGCTTATATGCGGGTCGGCTTATATGCGAGTATATACGGTACACATTTTTTTATATTATTAATTACTGCAACACTTTTGTTCTTGAGCTGGAATAACAATTACTGTTGATTTCAATCGGGAGATTTTAATTGTTTTTAATCTATTTTACTTGGATTGAGAAATAAAGCTGTTTATACTCTTACACTATACATGTGTAGAACTGCTTTTTGAGATCTATAATTAGATGTGGACACACATTGGCATCTTTTCTTAGAATGTAATGAAATATGGCATGTAGGGAATGCATCGTTCTACTATTGCCTAGCAATGCATCTATACAGCACCGGGGTACCCAAACGGTGCGCCCTAGCGATCGTATGCAATCGCTACAGACGCAGGTGCTGTCAATAATGGTACGCTACATGCCTGACTAGTGATGAAATATGCCATGTAGGGAATGCATCGTTCTACTGTTGCCTAGCAATGCATCTATATAGCACCGGGATACCCAAACTGGGCGCCCTAGCGATCATATGCAATCGCTACAGACGCACGTGCTGTCAATAATGGTACGCCACATGCCTAACTAGTGATGAAATATGACATGTAGGGAATGCATCGTTCTACTGTTGCCTAGCAATGCATCTATACAGCACCGGGATACCCAAACTGTGCGCCCTAGCGATCGTATGCAATCGCTACAGACGCACGTGCTGTCAATAATGGTACGCCACATGCCTGACTAGTGATGAAATATGACATGTAGGGAATGCATCGTTCTACTGTTGCCTAGCAATGCATCTATACAGCACCGGGATACCCAAACTGGGCGCCCTAGCGATCGTATGCAATCGCTACAGACGCACGTGCTGTCAATAATGGTACGCTACATGCCTGACTAGTAATACAATGTAACATATGTGGTATCATTTTAACCGGGGCGATCCAAATCATGTATTTTGAGATGCTTTATAACTGTGGGCAGGGATGGGGTTCTGAGTACTGAAGTACTCGAATTCGGAAATTCTAATGAAGACTTCGCACTTCCTCCTTTCACCGGAAGGAGGACGTGGACGTGCAGTAGAACGCATCCCATAGGTCGCGTACTACAGCAAAGACACGCACAGGATCCACGGACGTCTGGGTAGGTTAACCCCCCCATCCCGCGGTCACAGGTGCATTGATTCCTCCTTATTAGAAATCTAAATTTTCGTACTTCAGTACTCGGAAGCCCATCCCTGACTGTGGGACTTGTCATGTAAAAACTACAAAAGAGTGAAAAATCACAAAAAAAAGGATATTTTCTGCACACATATTTTCCCCTGTAAAATGCCTATAAAAATAAACAACTGTTGGAAAAGAAATTACAAACAAAAAGTATATTGTAAAAAAATAATAATATTAAAAAAAATATATATATATATATATATATAACTTTGGTGGCATAAGTGGTAAAAAAGTTATTGCTGTATAATAGTGAGGGCTGAAATTGCAAAATGGAGAGGGGAAACTCCAGGAATGCGAAGTGGTTAAATGACAGACTGAAGCCTCAATTATCGTCTGCCACCGATTGGTCCGCAGAACTATACACTATGAAAACCAATCACAAGATAGAGCGGTTTGCCAAATCGGTAGTGAATATCTGTGCGTGTGTCCCAGGCCTACATCAAGGTGGGCTGCTCAGTACCGGCAACATACCTGAATCAGGAGGATGAACATCGGAGTGCTACCCATGCTGATGCCTCGCAGTCTCTTACTCATCTCCTCCGCTGAAAAACACAATACAAAATATCCTTATAGCGAACAGAATACTCAATTTTTAGTGTGAAACACACAATTGTTACTATTTTATTAGGAAAATGTGATTTGGGGTCATGTGACTCCCAGCAGAGCGGATTGGCTGGAAGCACTAGCCAATCAGGTCTCAGATTCCTTGCCCCAGTGCAGAGAGCTCGGTCTATAAGCCGGGATAGTTTACCGTGCGTCCTCTTCAGCGTTCGGCCACAGTTTGTCGATAGCGGGAGGAAGATGTTTCCGATCCACCCGGACACGGCGTAGAGCAGCTTCCTGTCGATGGAGGTTTTGTAGAGGCGGGAGAGCGACTTGCTGGAGTCCTCTTGCTGGTTGGTCTGCGCTTCTGTAGCGGGCTTACCCTGTCTCTGCCTCAGTCTCTGGATCTAGAAGAGGAAAATGCCACAGATCTTATAGCATTCATGATCTTTCATGCCTAGAATGCATGTATGCTAAACGACCACATGATGGCGCTCTGCATTTTGTGTATGTTCGTGTTCAGTGTCATGTGCCTCTCTACTCTATTGTAGCTCTAGTTTTCCGCTTTCACCGTATGAGATGTTCTTATCACATAGTGATCCACAAATAAAACCTACCAATCTATCCATGCCTGCGCTGGAACGTTCCCTGCACCATGTATATCACATTTGCCTACTGGAAATCGCCAGCCAACAATAACCCCTCTTTTGTACGCATGTATGACTCCTATCTGAAGGTGTCCATTAACAATACAATATTTTCCTCAGATGCAATCAGATTTGTACGATCGAAAAGCACAGAAAACCACAGTACAGAGTACAGAAGCTCATTGATTGGAGTGTTGGATATTACATGTTTTTTCTGTTTTATTCTGTCACTTTGTTTTCATTTTAGAAGTCTTATTTTGTTACACAATAAGCAAACATTGAATTGCTTTTGAGTCAGTTTGTGACTAAAAAGAACACACAAGACATGCGCCTCAACCCTAAAACTCTCTAAACTGTATTCTACTACTTATCATGGTTAAAATGTTACCACATATGTCTCTTGCAGTTTTGCTATGACTTTCCAAAGATCATCATTTTGAAAATGACTTTTTATGTTGGATTAAATTTGTCCGTACCTATTTTTTATGTGAGGTGGGTCCAAGCTTTAAGACACACCAAAATGTATTCTACAACTCGTCACGGTTAAAATTATACCACATGTACCTCATTTAGTAACAAACCGGTGGTGCACTCTCCACAAATCCACTGGATATATATATATATATATATATATATATATATATATATATATATATATATATATATATATATATATATATATATATATATATATATTTATACGTCCACTTTGCATTAAAGAAAACCTGTAACGAAAAAACCTCCCCTGGGGGGTACTCACCTCGGGTGGGGGAAGCCTCAGGGTCCTATTGAGGCTTCCCCCGTCCTCCTCTGTCCCACGGCGGTCTCGCTGTGCCCCTCCGAACAGCGGAGATGTAAATATTTACCTTCCCGGCTCCAGTGCAGGCGCAGTATCGGCTCTCCGCTCGGAGATAGGCGGAAATAGCCGATTGCTGTCGGGCCGCTCTACTGTGCAGGCGCAAATCTCCTGCAAGTCTCCTGTGCCTGCGCAGTAGAGCGGACCCGACAGAGATCGGCTATTTTCGCCTATCTCCGTGCTGAGAGCTGCAACAGCGCCACCTGCTGGAGCCTGGGAAGGGAAATATATCAGCGCTTGTCCAGGGAGGATTCTGGGACACTTCGGGGGAGCCAGCGCTGGACTGCCTGCAGCTACAGGGGAGGGGGGAGCCTTATTGGGACCCTGAGGCTTCCCCCTCCCGAGGTGAGTACAACCCCCCAGGGGAACTTTTTCTGTTACAGGTTCTCTTTAAAGAGAACCAGAGATGAAGCAACCTCATGTATTTTACCTTATAAATCAGTGGGAACATGACTGTAAACACCTAATCTGCTCTTTGTTACATTGTTCTCTGTTTAAGTTGCCTGTTATCACCTCTAAGATAAGAATCCCGACTAAGCAGTCGGTCTCGCTTTGCTACAGAATAATTATAGCTGAGACTGTGTTCTTTGCTGTCTTCAAGTCCAAGCCTGCCCCCTGCTGGCTTTGCTCAGGAATCATTATAGCTGAGTCATTATAGCAAAGCCAGACTCAATGCTCAGTCCGGGATTCTTATCTCAGCTAGATAACAGACACTTTTAGCAGTGAGGATGGAACAGAGAGCATGGTAAATGTTTTCTCTAATGTTCCCACTGATTTCTATGGTAAAATACACAAGGGGGCTTCGTCTCTGGTTCACTTTAAGACTTCTTGGTTGCAGAAAGATAGTTCTGACAGCATTGGGGGCATGCTGATGAACCCACAATGCTCTACAGTATATTGCAGCATTGAGACAGCTGGCAGCTACATGTGGGTTTGGTATCTAACATGGAGCTGCCACAACAGATTTCTTGATCAAAATGACCAGTTGCTAAACACATAATGCTGGGAATACACGTTACGTTTTTTGCAGACAATCGTTCCGATAGATGCCTTCAATGATAAAAATTGCGACATGTCCGATTCTCCGCTCAATTCTGTTCCGCTCGATTTCTCAAAGAAGTGAAAAAAATAAGAAAAACGAGCGGAAGATAAGAGAATCGCACAGAGAATCGAATGGCTAATAGATCGCGCGGCGAATCGAACGTGAAAAACGTAACGTGTATTCCCAGCATAAGGGCTCTATTCACAAAACTTCTCATAAATGAGTGATCACCTAATAGATAAAAATAACCTTTCAGCACAGTTACAAACAAAATAATCATTCAAAGTAAGTTGTTCCAGATTAAGTTAATTTCAATATGACTCTTCTCATAATTATATTATATTTTTCCCTTTAGGGGTTTTAAAAATGTAACATAGATAAGGTGAAAACAAATGAAAAAGCTTTGTAAATCATGCCCTAACCAGGGGCTCCTCTAGCCGTTTTGTCACTCCAGGCAAGAAAACCTGTGGCCTCCACCCGAGGCGCCTCCCCCCCCCCCCATGAAAGTAAGTGTAATGCAGCAGTCTTTCACCAAAAAATAATCTTAATGTGGCAGCGTTTCACCAGGAAATAATCGTAGTGCAGCAGCGTTTCACCAGAAAATAATTGTAATGCGGCAGCGTTTCACTAGAAAATAATCAGAATGCGGCAGCGTTTCACCAGAAATTACTTATTGCAGCAGCGTATCGCTAGAACATACACATAAATGTGGCAGCATTTCACCAGAAAATACGCAATGTGGGCAGAGAGGGAACAGAGGGACACAGCGGCAGCTGCCTGCAACTTAAACTAAATAGAAGCAGCAAAAAATAGAACACACATCGGGTCAGGCTTAGTCTGGGGTGGGGCTTCATTTGGGGGCGGGGCTCAATCCAGCAACATGGTACACCCAGGACCAATGTCACTACAGGCAATGGCCTGTACTGCCTATGCCTAGAAGCGCCCTGTCCATTCTTCTCTTCCCTCTCCATAGGGCAGAACAGGCTGCCCAACATACCCCTCTACAGGAGTGAATAAATAGGTTGCCTCCCTCCACACTCCATAGGACAGAACAGACAGCTTGTCCACCTCCAAACCCCCCCCCCCCCCCTTGGTGCTATTTATTTGTACTGAACGATAAAAAATAGGATTGCTCCACTCAAAGTTCTCACGTGTGGCGAATCTTCCACTTCATTTTCACGCTTCCGCTAACGATCCGATTGGTAGACCGTGCGCTGACATGGTTCACTCATCGCTACCCACCGGGGGTCACTTGTTTTAGAGCGATGGTGATTGAGCGTCTGTACGCGGCCTACACTGTCGGGAATAACAATCGTTACAGAAAACGGAAAGTCGTGTTTCGCTCTCAACCCACCTGCTTCTTCCAGGTCTCCTTGGTGTTCCTCGTCAGGATCTTAAAGATGTCTTCTTCCCAAATCAGCAGCACCTGCTGTTCGTTCTCCTCCATCTACAACACAAGAGCAGCCCATCAGCACACTATCTGCATGGAGTCTGTATGTTCCCCTCCATCTGCAACACAAGAGCAGCCAGCCAGCACACTATCTGCATGGAGTCTGTATGTTCCCCTCCATCTACAACACAAGAGCAGCCAGTCAGCATTCACATCCCAGTAAGCACACTAGCTGCATGGAGTCTGCATGTCCCCCTCCATCTACAACACAAGAGCAGCCAGTCAGCATTCACATCCCAGCCAGCACACCATCTGCATGGAGTCTGTATGTTCCCCTCCATCTACAACACAAGAGCAGCCAGTCAGCATTCACATCCCAGCCAGCACACCATCTGCATGGAGTCTGTATGTTCCCCTCCATCTACAACACAAGAGCAGCCAGTCAGCATTCACATCCCAGCCAGCACACTATCTGCATGGAGTCTGTATGTTCCCCTCCATCTACAACATAAGAGCAGCCAGTCAGCATTCACATCCCAGCTAGCACACCATCTGCATGGAGTCTGTATGTTCCCCTCCATCTACAACACAAGAGCAGCAGTCAGCATTCACATCCCAGCCAGCACACTATCTGCATGGAGTCTGTATGTTCCCCTCCATCTACAACACAAGAGCAGCCAGTCAGCATTCACATTCCAGCCAGCACACCATCTGCATGGAGTCTGTATGTTCCCCTCCATCTACAACACAAGAGCAGCAGTCAGCATTCACATCCCAGCCAGCACACTATCTGCATGGAGTCTGTATGTTCCCCTCCATCTACAACACAAGAGCAGCCAGTCAGCATTCACATTCCAGCCAGCACACCATCTGCATGGAGTCTGTATGTTCCCCTCCATCTACAACACAAGAGCAGCCAGTCAGCATTCACATCCCAGCCAGCACACTATCTGCATGGAGTCTGTATGTTCCCCTCCATCTACAACACAAGAGCAGCCAGTCAGTCAGTACCCTCACCTCCTAGCGCTGAGGTCTGACTATCTGCATGGAGTCTGCATGTCCTCCTCCAGGTCGTTCGTTTCATCACCCCCTCCCCCCAGAAACACACTGCTACATCAAATACCTTTAGTTCAGTTTTAGATTCAACTTGGGTTTAGGGGTTTTTTACGGCTTTTGAAATATTTTGTATATTTTATATTTTGTACATTCTGTATTTTGTGTGAGATCTGAGTGAGCAGGTGGGAGGTGTTCCTACACCTGTCCACTGGGGCACTAGGAACTGAGATGGGTGGAATAAGAAAAAAAGAAAAGGGCAGAAGTGTTGGCGGAACAGGTAGCGGCAAAAACCACCGTTCCCGTGGGCCGCACTAGCCCACTTTTACTTTCTGACCTCTGGGTCATGGCGCTGCGAGGAGAGAGATCTCTCTCAGCGCGCAGGGAGGCGGGGGATCGGCAGGGGGCGTGGCCAGGGAGAGCTGCCCAATGGCAGCTCTGGAAAGCTTGCAGGAACGCCCCTAGTGGGCGTTTTAAACAGGGAATCCCCCTCCTCGAAGATAGTGACAAATCTTGTTGCTAATCTCGGGGGGCTATAGCTTAGCGGTGGGGGGGGGGGGGGTCAGAGAACAGCGGTGTGAGGAAACAGAGGCATGTCATCAGGCAGAGAACACTGTGTCCCATCTGCCCCCCAAGGAACCACCTCGGGTTCTCTTTAAACTGAGGCTTTGATCAATACGTATATTTCACACACGCCGGTTCCCCAGAGCAGATCTCCGTTCACCAATCAACCTGTTACTATCTAGTACTATTTGTATGAATCAGAGGAACTATGCACTGTTCATCAACAAGCATTCACTTTATTTTTTGCATGCACATTTAATGCAGATGCATGCGGCTGGGAACTGGATCACATGTTTTCAGTAGAGATGCGAAGTTCGGATCTTTTCAATGATCCGGATGATTCGAATCGGATCATTGAAAAGATCCGGATCTTTGATCCGAATCTCGGATCATTTTACAAGGGAAGCATTCGGGTGTGAAATGACTAGCAGGACAGGAGAAGGAGAGGGAGGTGGACACACAGAGAAGGGGAGAAGATGGACAGAGGGCAGGGAGTGGACAGAGAAGGGAGGAGGGACGAGCAGAGAGCAGAAATGTTTGCACACAATACCCACATGCTGCAATCATACGCTTTACATGTATTTCACCTATATGTTCATCTGTGTACTCTGAATGAAAACGTCGCACAGTGATAGAAAGCATTCCCCAAAGCATTCCCAGAAGATAAGTGCAGCTGTTTAGAGCGAGTGCAGGAGGATCATATTGCGCTGCAATCACAGTGCCTGCAAAGTTACTGAGCTGAGCCAAAAGTTTCCAATGTGTTCACTGTGCAGCACTACGGAACAGACAGCTTATAATGAGCAGCACATTATAGCCAGTATGTGTGCTCTACACATATCTGGCAGTGGCACCCATGTCCCCTCTCTCTCATCTACCTGTCCCTGCAAGGCTGGCTCCCCTGAGTCCCCTCCAACAGAGCCATCCATCTCTGCTCTGCTTCCAGGACCCCACTGCCCGCTGAGAGGGGGCGTGTCGCACCTGGCCCCGCCCCCTTTGCAATCCGAATCACTCATTTTGATGATTCGGATGATTCGACTCACAAAAGAGATTCGGATCAAAGATCCGAATCGTTCATGATCCGGACAACACTAGTTCTCAGTAAAGTGGGCCATAAATCAAGCGATTTTGTGGGCCGAATCGGAGGAAAATCAGCGCCGCAGTAGGTCTGCGCAATCAACGTTCTGGTCGGTTTAGGGCTGAAATTGTTTGAACGGATCGATTGGGTGTGCTGGAAAATTTCGATCGCAGGTGCGCAGGGGCAATGGTGTTTGATATCGCAACATCCGACGTGCCCGACTGACTCCTGGCTGGTGTCCTCTACCCCTCTTCCAAGTATAATATGCCCCTTCTGGTGCCCATGTGCAAGGTTTTAAAATCTCACCTGCCAACCACTGAGCTCCCAGCCCACTCACAGTGATAGCTTGTACCACGTTACACAAGGGGCCTGGTGCCACGTCACACAAGGGGCCTGGTGCCACGTCACACAAGGGGCCTGGTGCCACGTCACACAAGGGGCCTGGTGCCACGTCACACAAGGGGCCTGGTGCCACGTCCCACGTTACACAAAGGGCCTGGTGCCACATGGTACAAGTTAGCGCATTGACGGAGGACACAGCAGAGACAGCCAGTGGACATGTGAGATTTTGGGGAGCACAGGTGCAGGGGGGGGGCATTTTTAAACTTGAGGGGGTTGAGTGGTCAGGCAGGCGACGGAGGTGGCGTCGCTTGGCCGATTTCTGATATATGTCATGCTGAAACCTGTCGGGAATCGGCCTGCGGTGTACGGGCACCCAATAGATCTCATTCAGCGAGAGATCTGTCTCATGGTCAATCTGCCCTGGTTTACGGACACCTTAAGTAGCCACACCTCTCTCAGGAAGTCCTCCACGTTCTCGGTGACGGTGTCGGTGGATGCCGGATAGGCGATACCCTTCAGGACAGTGTTGAACTGGAAGTTCTGTTCCCTCTTCCCCCTCCTCCTGTTCCTCCTCCTGTTAGAGTTCGGCAGCGTGGAGGCGAAGGAATGGACGATGAGGGTCCGGCCGGGGGGAGTCGGATACTTCTTCGGGACCCACAGAGCCAGATCCGGGACCGGATGCAGCAGGCTGAAGATCTCATCTTCCTCCGACTCTTCTATGCGCTTGGCGGCCTCATCTTCGCTGTCGGAGCTGCTGCTCATTAAGTTGTAGTCACCGCTGCTGACGCTCGTGTCGTCGTCACTCTGCAGCTCTTTCTTTACTCTCTTCAGCGGCTTCCCTTCCTGAGCCGGCTCCTTCCTCTGCGGGAAATGAGGGGTTAGAATTATTACATCTACAAAGTTCATCCCCAGATACTTCTACTTTTTCCTTTACACAAGTTTATTGAAACCTTTTAAAGTACGCATTTTTTCATGTTCCTTCCTAAGTTTTACATGACAAGTGCCACAACTGGAAAACCCCTCAAAAAACATTATTTGGCTTGTCCCAGTTACAACGATACCATACATGCCATATTTCATCACTGGTCGGGCGTGTAGAATATCATTACCAGCCTGTGCATTTGTAGCGATTGCATGCGATCGTTAGGGCGCACAGTTTGGGTACCCCAGTGCTGTTTAGATGCTTTGCTAGGCAACAGCATTCCGCAATATCTATACAGCGTTGGGTCCCTGAGCTGTCGCCCTAGTGATCGCATCCGATCGCTATGGGCGGCAGTCATGGCAGGTGTCCACGAATCTTAAAGAGAACCCAAAGCGGGTATTTTCAAGGACTTGAGGACTGCAGTGTTAAAGAGAACCCGAGGTGGGTTTGAAGAATATTATCTGCCTACAGAGGCTGGATCTGCCTATACAGCCCAGCCTCTGTTGCTATCCCAAACCCCACTAAGGTCCCCCTGCACTCTGCAATCCCTCATAAATCACAGCCACGCTGCTGACAAACAGCTTGTCAGAGCTGGCTGTGTTTATCTCTATAGTGTCAGTCTGCTGCTCTCCCCGCCTCCTGCAGAACTCCGGTCCCCGCCTGCATCCCTTCCCTCCCTGCTGATTGGAGGGAAGGGACGGGGGCAGGGACCGGAGCTCTGCAGGAGGCGGGGGAGCAGCTGAGACTGACACTACAGATGTAAACACAGCCTCACAGCACGACTGTGATTTATGAGGGATTGCAGAGTGCAGGGGGACCTTAGTGGGGTTTGGGATAGCAACAGAGGCTGGGCTGTATAGGCAGATCCAGCCTCTGAATGCAGATAACATTCTTTAAACACACCGCGGGTTCTCTTTAAACCCCCCGAAAGACCAGGCCTTTTTTCTTAAAAAAGGGCCACTGCAGCTTTACGGCCAAGCTGCAGGGCCGCACAACACATCACACAAGTGATTCCCAGGGGCGTAGCAATAGGGGGTGCAGAGGTAGCGACCGCATCGGGGCCCTTGGGCCAGAGGGGCCCCGAAGGGTCCACTCTCTATCACAGTATTAGCTCTCTATTGGTCCTGTGCTGATAATAATCACTTCTATAGATACTTTGATTAGTGGTAATCATTAACAAACTGTTCCCCATCCCCTTCTTGCACCTCTGACAGTGTAGTTGCCATTGGCAGGTTTCGGTGCGCCGTATCAATTAATATTTATAGAATGCTTGGGGGGCCCCATTGTAAAACTTGCATCGGGGCCCTCAGCTCCTTAGCTACGCCACTTTCCCCTCCTTTTCTCCCCACTAACAGAGCTCTCTGTTGGTGGGGTCTGATCGCTCCCCCGATGTTTATTTTTTTTACATAAACATTTATTGTATTATTTTGCTAATACATTTTTTTTTCAACATTTATTCCCCAGCCCTCCCTCCCCCTACCAGCCAATCAATCAGTGTGATCAGCTATCATAGGCTTCAGCTATCCTGTCTCCCAGCGGGACACCGTCACATGGCTGTCCCCAGTATAGCGCTGCCGTGGATCGCAGCGCTGTACAGGTATATTAGACTGTGGATTCGCCATTACAGTCTCCTAGCGGCAATCGCCGCTGGGAGGCTGAAGGCGGGGAGGAGCCTACCAAGCGGAGATGCGTGTGCACGCGATCTCCTGCAAAACAGGCCCCCAAGAACCTTACGCCGATCGGCATTAGGCGGTCCTTGGGATGCCGCTGCGGCCACGCCCATCGGCGTGATGTGGTCGGCTAGTGGTTAACAGGACACAGAGGCACAAACTCCTTGTCGCTAGCCTTGTATTTACCTGCAGACTGTCATTCAATCCGCGCTCCCCCGCCTCTGTCCCCGCCTCCGTGAGCTTCCTCCAATTGGAAGCTAAGCCACAACCCAGGAAGTACCTCCCAGGTCGCGGCTTAGCTTCCAATTGGAAGAAGCTCACAGGAGGCGGGGACAGAGGCAGTCATGGTGCTGACTTTTATAGTGCTGGACGCCAGACTCAGGTCCAGGAACCAAGTGATTTATAGGTGGTAAGGTGATTTATAGGCATAGCAGCAAAATCAGCACAATTGGTTCCAGAAGATGTCAAACATAACCAAAAAATAAAAAATCATACCTCCCAACTTTTTGAGATACCGCGTTTCCCCGAAAATAAGACAGTGTCCTATATTCATTTTTGCACCAAAAGATATTTCTATGAACACACAAGATCCTGTGCTGTGTGTCCTCCTGCCTTCCCCACTGTGCCGCCTCTTCCACTGCTGGACCCACCTCTTGTGTGCCCGTGTCCCCCACTGTCCCCCTCTGTACCCGTGTCCTCCTGTATTCCCTGTCCTCCATGTCCCCCTCTGTACCTGTGTCCTCCTGTATTCCCTGTCCTCCATGTCCCCCTCTGTACCTGTGTCCTCCTGTATTCCCTGTCCTCCATGTCCCCCTCTGTACCCGTGTCCTCCTGTATTCCCTGTCCTCCATGTCCCCCTCTGTACCCGTGTCCTCCTGTATTCCCTGTCCTCCATGTCCCCCTCTGTACCTGTGTCCTCCTGTATTCCCTGTCCTCCATGTCCCCCTCTGTACCTGTGTCCTCCTGTATTCCCTGTCCTCCATGTCCCCCTCTGTACCCGTGTCCTCCTGTATTCCCTGTCCTCCATGTCCCCCTCTGTACCTGTGTCCTCCTGTATTCCCTGTCCTCCATGTCCCCCTCTGTACCCGTGTCCTCCTGTATTCCCTGTCCTCCATGTCCCCCTCTGTACCCGTGTCCTCCTGTATTCCCTGTCCTCCATGTCCCCCTCTGTACCCGTGTCCTCCTGTATTCCCTGTCCTCCATGTCCCCCTCTGTACCCGTGTCCTCCTGTATTCCCTGTCCTCCATGTCCCCCTCTGTACCTGTGTCCTCCTGTATTCCCTGTCCTCCATGTCCCCCTCTGTACCCGTGTCCTCCTGTATTCCCTGTCCTCCATGTCCCCCTCTGTACCCGTGTCCTCCTGTATTCCCTGTCCTCCATGTCCCCCTCTGTACCCGTGTCCTCCTGTATTCCCTGTCCTCCATGTCCCCCTCTGTACCCGTGTCCTCCTGTATTCCCTGTCCTCCATGTCCCCCTCTGTACCCGTGTCCTCCTGTATTCCCTGTCCTCCATGTCCCCCTCTGTACCCGTGTCCTCCTGTGTTCCCTGTCCTCCATGTCCCCCTCTGTACCCGTGTCCTCCTGTATTCCCTGTCCTCCATGTCCCCCTCTGTACCCGTGTCCTCCTGTATTCCCTGTCCTCCATGTCCCCCTCTGTACCCGTGTCCTCCTGTATTCCCTGTCCTCCATGTCCCCCTCTGTACCCGTGTCCTCCTGTATTCCCTGTCCTCCATGTCCCCCTCTGTACCTGTGTCCTCCTGTATTCCCTGTCCTCCATGTCCCCCTCTGTACCTGTGTCCTCCTGTATTCCCTGTCCTCCATGTCCCCCTCTGTACCCGTGTCCTCCTGTATTCCCTGTCCTCCATGTCCCCCTCTGTACCCGTGTCCTCCTGTATTCCCTGTCCTCCATGTCCCCCTCTGTACCCGTGTCCTCCTGTATTCCCTGTCCTCCATGTCCCCCTCTGTACCTGTGTCCTCCTGTATTCCCTGTCCTCCATGTCCCCCTCTGTACCCGTGTCCTCCTGTATTCCCTGTCCTCCATGTCCCCCTCTGTACCCGTGTCCTCCTGTATTCCCTGTCCTCCATGTCCCCCTCTGTACCCGTGTCCTCCTGTATTCCCTGTCCTCCATGTCCCCCTCTGTACCCGTGTCCTCCTGTATTCCCTGTCCTCCATGTCCCCCTCTGTACCCGTGTCCTCCTGTATTCCCTGTCCTCCATGTCCCCCTCTGTACCTGTGTCCTCCTGTATTCCCTGTCCTCCATGTCCCCCTCTGTACCCGTGTCCTCCTGTATTCCCTGTCCTCCGCTGTCCCCCATGTCCTCCTGCCTTCCCCACTGTGCCACCTCTTCCTCTGCTGGATCCACCTCGTGTCCTCCACTGTCCCCCTCTGTACCCGTGTCCTACTGTATTCCCTGTCCTCTGCTGTCCTCCAAGGCCCCCTCTGTACCCGTGTCCTCCTGTATTCCCTGTCCTCCACTGTCCCTGTCCTCCGCTGTACCCATGTCCTACTGTATTCCCTGTCCTCTGCTGTCCTCCAAGGCCCCCTCTGTACCCGTGTCCTCCTGTATATCCTGTCCCCCACTGTCCTCCGCTGTACCCATGTCCTACTGTATTCCCTGTCCTCCGCTGTCCCCCTCTGTACCCATGTCCTACTGTATTCCCTGTCCTCTGCTGTCCCCCATGTCCCCCTCTGTACCCGTGTCTTCCTGTATTCCCTGTCCCCCACTGTCCTCCGCTGTCCCCCTCTGTACCCATGTCCTACTGTATTCCCTGTCCTCTGCTGTCCCCCATGTCCCCCTCTGTACCCGTGTCTTCCTGTATTCCCTGTCCCCCACTGTCCTCCGCTGTCCCCCTTTGTACCCATGTCCTACTGTATTCCCTGTCCTCCGCTGTCCCCCATGTCCTCCGCTGTCCCCCTCTGTACCCATGTCCTCCTCTATTCCCTGTCCCCCACTGTACCCATGTCCTACTGTATTCCCTGCCCCCCACTGTCCCCTGTCCTCCCATGTCCTCTGCTTTCCCCCTCTGTACCCATGTCCTCCTGTATTCCCTGTCCTCCGCTGTCCCCTGTCCTCCTGTGTCCTCTGCTGTCCCCATCTGTACCGGTATCCTCCTCTATTCCCTGTTCTCTGCTGTCCTCCGCTGTCCCCACGTCCTCCTGTATCCTCCGCTGTCCCCACGTTCTCCTGGTGTCTCCATGTCCTCCAATGTCCCCCTGCATCCTCTTCTTTCCCCCAGCTCCATGCCGCTGTGTCCCAAGCTTCAGCCTATGGGGAACGGCAACTTGTGTTTCTGGGCTCCAGTAATAACAAACTTTGCCATACTTTTTCCCCTTACTGCCGCTAGGGCTTACTTTCAGGGGAGGGCTTATATTTTGAGCATGCTCGAAATGCTTGATAGGGCTTACGTTTGGGGATGTCTTAATTTCTGGGACAGAGAGTTAGGGTACGTACAGACATACGATAACGATCGTTCCTTCTGAACGACGAACGATGTTAAAGGAGGTATCGGCCGATGATCGTTTGAAGAAAGGCTACTTTGAACATCGTTCGTGTACGAACGATCTTGGAACGAGCGTTGCGTGCGCAACATGATTTATAAACTGATTTCAAACACAAGTGTCAAAAATAACTGTTTGAGCATGTGCAAAGCTTTGAGAACGAACGATCAACGACCGATCGTTGTACAGACATTACTTTTTGAACGATGGTCGTTGGAAAAGATCTGGCAGAATGGATCGTTCTTTACCAACGACATATCTCGTTGGTCGGTCGTTTTAACGATCGTTCGTGCACTTTTTACGAACGATCGTCTGGCAATGCCGTCGGTAACGATCGTTTTAAACGACTATAGTCGCATGTCTGTACGCACCCTTAGAAAGGACACTTTAAGACACGCCCTTGCCACATCTCTAACCACGCCCTCACCCCACCCCACGCATATCATAATGAATTCAGAATCAAAAGATGTAGTTTTATCATTCCAACCACACTGGTCCATACCTCCCAACTTTTTCAGATAAGAAAGAGGGACACTTAAGCCACACCCCTGATCACGTCCCCGTCATGCATACCATAAAGATTTCATAAGAAAAATATGTTTTAGAATTCAAACCACCCTGGTCCTTTCTATCCTGGTTCCTTTTCCTTCATAGTAACATTTTAAAATTAGTAATATATCAATTTAAAAGGATGAGAATAAATTTTAGTGTCAATCAAACATTTTTTAGTAGAGAAATATATATATTTCCATAGAAAGAGGGACAAAGTCCTGAAAGAGGGACAAATGAGGAGGAAAGAGGGACAGAGGGACAGGGCACCCAAAGAGGGACAGTTGGGAGCTATGTTGGTCCTTTCTATCATTAATAGTTTTTCTTTATTTTAAAAATTGAAAATAAAAAACAGATCAATTTAACTGATGGGAATGAAGTTTGAAGTACATTTTTTCTAGTAGCAAAATACATCTATTTATACAAATCTGTACATCAGTATTGAAAGAGGGACACATGAGAGAGCGACATTGTTACTGGAGAAAATATAGGTTTATTAGAGCTGTAGAAGTTGTATGGGAGGGCGAGGAGGGGGTTTAAAAATGGCAAGGGGGGGCAACCATGATTTGAAGTCCCGCCCCTGCCTAGTTTGTCTAGCGCCCCTTTAATCCACGCTGGCAGTAATTAATAATGATGTCATCATCCCCGGTCTACCTAAAAAGCTAGAAGACAGACAGTAGGCGGGGCTTCTCATGGCCAAGAGGAGTGGTCTATCCTAGACAAGTAGAATCCCTAACCATGTACATGGGAAGTACCGCCCTCATCTTCCTCCTGGCCTGACTGGGTACACAGGAAGTGACATCACCGTTTTTAACTGCCAGTGAGGGCTGGAGAGACGCTAGGCCTCAGTAGGTCCATGTACTGGCAAACAGACAGCTGTACTTGTGTGTTAGTATTGGAGCTGTACTGAATGTAAAATAATCAAGAAAATTGCTATTTTTTTTTTTTTTTTTTTTTTACAATATTACGGTATAAATCTTTAAAGGGAACCATGGATGAAAAAAATAAAGCTTTTATACATACCTGGGGCTTCCTCCAGCCCCATCCGCTCTGAGTGCTCCCACGCCGCCATCCTCCGCTGCCCGCAGCTACGAGAACCGTCTCCCCGCTGTTCCGTCAGTGGGAGTCAGTCTAAGCGTAAGGGAAGTGCGCTGTTTGCGGATCTCTGCAGCAGCCGCTGGAGGTACGTAGAGGGCGCACTTCCCCTGTGTAGCTGGCTCTGATGATGTCAGTGATGGGACCCGGTTCATGTAGATGTGGGCAGCGGAGGACGGCAGCGTGGGAGCGATCAGAGCGTATGGGGTTGGAGGAAGCCCCAGGTATGTATAACATATTTTTCATTTTCCCGTCTCAGTTTCATCTCTGGTTCCCTTTAAATTCATTATGTAGTTTTCCAACGTCATAAAACAATAAAGGGGCGGATATAACAGAGCCTTTGTGTGTAAGACTTGTCGTATCACGCTCTCAGGATATAATAATAGAACCACATCTCCCAGCAGGCCCTGAACCCCCCTGCCTGCCCCTCCCCCATTGTAATAGAGACGCTGGTCATTTTCGCACCTTGAGTAGGCGATGGATATTCTTCCACCTGCTGTGGCACTGCGAGCCGGTCCGGTGCGGGATTTCTCTGCTCACCTTCGCCCATTTGCCTGCCGGAACAGGAAACACGACACAATGGAAAATCAACGACTTCTCGTTTGTCCGAATCCTGGATCTCCTGTGTCCAGGAAACATTGTATCCAAAGAAAAACACCTCCTTCTGAACTACAAGTCTCATAACTGCTAGAGGTCAACTCTTCAAGGGAACCTGAGGAGAGAGGGATATGGAGGCTGCCATATTTATTTCCTTTTAAGCAATACAGATTGCCTGGCAGTCCTGCTGATCCAGTGTCTCTAATACATTTAGCCACAGCCCCTGAACAAGCATGCAGCAGATCAGGTGCTCTGACTGAAGTGTGACTGGGTTAGCTGCATGCTTGTTTCAGATGTGTGATTCAGACACTACTGCAGCCACATAGATCAGCAGGACTGCCAAGGAACTGGTATTGTTTAACAGGAAATAAATATGCCAGCCTCCATATCCCATTCGCTTCAGGTTCTCTTTCAATGCTGATGAGATGGAAGAGAAACCTGGGCACATTCTAGTTGCAGGAAATCTGCTAATAGGTAATTACTAATCCCGGATTTGTGCTGTTGTATAAGACCCGCCAAACGCATTGTTATTTCTAGTGTCAAATATTATATGAAAAGCCCTTTCCTCATACGAGGTAAGACTGGTCATTTTAAAATGTTTTTAAACCTTTTATACCTCAGAGGCCTCTTTTCCTGTCCTTCAAGATAACCGACACGGTCATGCCAGAGCCAGTTTTACCATTAGGCATTGTAGGCACATGCCTACAGGCACCTAATGATGGAGGGGTGGCTCACTCCCCTCCCCTAGCTCCTCCCTCCCTCCTTCCCTATGCAGAGTCCCAAGCTGACCATAAATGAGCGGTTACTCATCCAACTCTCCGCATTCCACTGACCAGATCTCCATTCCGTTGGGGGCACCACCAGCTACTTAATACTGAGGGTACCTCTGGCTACCTAATGCAAAGGGGCACCTGTAGCAACCTATGACATGCAAGGGAAGTAAGGGAGAAGGGACAGCTGGGCCAGCCAGCAGACTTGCGGAGGTTTGTAGGTTCATGGAGGGCGGAGTCTAGGGTGCCAGGATATCTGTGCCTATAGGCTCCTGTGATGTAAATCCGGGCCTGCATGCATGGAGGGCGGAATCTAGGGTGCCAGGACATCTGTGCCTATAGGCTCCTGTGAGGTAAATCCGAGCCTGCATGCACGGAGGGCGGAGTCTAGGGTGCCAGGACATCTGTGCCTATAGGCTCCTGTGATGTAAATCTGGGCCTGCATGCATGGAGGGCGGAGTCTAGGGTGCCAGGACATCTGTGCCTATAGGCTCCTGTGATGTAAGTCTGGGCCAGCATGCATGGAGGGCGGAGTCTAGGGTGCCAGGACACCTGTGCCTATAGGCTCCTGTGATGTAAGTCTGGGCCAGCATGCATGGAGGGCGGAGTCTAGGGTGCCAGGACACCTGTGCCTATAGGCTCCTGTGATGTAAATCCAGGCATGCGTCATGCAGATGCGGTTTGTGGATAGCTAAAGACACACATTATTGTAAAATGTGTAGGGAAGCCAGACAGGGTTGCAAGATGATGATAAATGGTGACGAGAGCCCTCTCCACATGTAGGTATAGTGGTTCCAGTCTGACATTGGTCTCTACCTGCACGTGCTCTACTGAGGAAGGGAGGCGCACACGTTGGAGAGAGAAGAACTCCGGCTCACAAGAGAGGTGAGCGAGGCCATCTAAGCAAACAGGAACAACAATCCCTACAGAGGGGAAGGGGCGGGGCACTCCTCCACAAATCCTCGTCAAAGAGGTTTACGGGTCCCAGCGCTGCATTGATGGAGGGGAGGGGGCGGGGGAAGCCTCTACTGGAGGTAAGTATCCATTCGGGGCACTTTAAAAAACAATACATGCCATCAGCTACACACAAACTATCATTAATATTGACATTATGAGAGTCAATTAGCTAGACAGTTGCATGAAGTAGGTGTATTTTCTGCACTTGTAATATACCCAGGGATCTCCTCCACGCTATTACACCTGATGAAGTGTCCTGGTTGGAGCCATGAAACACCTTCTAGAACAGATATACAAAGGGAAACCCGATATAGTGTAGTAAGTACTGTAATATATGGAAAACTTTAACGAGTACAATAGATATACTCACAAAGCAGGGTCACCGCAAAGGCAACCACTGTACAGGCAGGTGAGGAGATTATCCCGTCCTCATTTAGGATTAAGAAGTCGCTCTCTGTAGATTGGAAAAAGATGGGGTATCCCCCTCCACTAAGGGTGAATCTTAGGTACTGTGTAGAAGTCAGAGGTGCCAACAGGATAAAACAATACGATAAAATGTTAAAAAGGCTTGGGAGGCAGTGGCAGGAAGTAAGTCCACCATGTCTGCTTGTGGGAGGTAAGTCCACCACTACCTCCCAAGCCTTTTTTACATTTTATTGTTTTGTTTTATGCTGTTGGCGCCTCTGACTTCTACGCAGTACCTTCTAGAACAGAGAAGCTGTCCACTCAGAGCCCAGGTCAGGCTGGAGGGGAGAGGAAGCATACAGCAATTTCTGTATGAACACTACAGGACAGAAGCCCACTGGATTTCAACTAGGGATGATCGGAAAGAGCAAATTGCGTTCTGCCGGAATTCTCGGACTCCGCCGGCACTTCATTCCGTCGCTATGAAAATTCCGCTGGATTTTTGCGAAATTCCGTGGAATTCCGGCGGAAAAATTAAAGTAATCACAAATAGAACCTTGTTTATGCTATATGGTAGCCCATAGTACCTATTGACTGTTCCCTTAGTCTTTTTTTTTTACTCCCTCCGGGAGGGTCTTGTCTTCCAGGGAATTGTAGGATTTCAAAAGCCAGCTTACATACCTTGGCCGGGAATTGAACCCAGGTCTGAGTGCGTGGTAGGTAGCTCTCTTCACCACTATACCACCACCAACACTACATGCTGAAGCCAGCCTAGCATGTACCATTATGATATATTCTAGAGAAAACTGAGCTTGCTTAGTGATTTGTAGGATGTCAAAAGCCAACTCACATACATTGGCCAGGAATCAAACCCAGGCCTACCACTCTGTAGGCTGCTATCCTAACCATCATACCACCAACACAGCACACTACATGCCGAAGCCAGCCTAGCATGTACCATTGTGATATACCCCAGAGGCTGCTATCTTGGATATATAACAATGGTACATGCTAGGCTGGCTTCAGCATGTAGTGTTGGTGGTGGTATAGTGGTGAGGAGAGCTGCCTACCAAGCACTAGACCTGGGTTAGATTCCTGGCCAATGTATGTAAGCTGGCTTTTGAAATTCTACAATTCCCTGGAAGACAAGACCCTCCTCCCTCCTTCCTCCCTCCGGGAGGAGGGAGGAGGGAAGGGAATTAGGAAGTCAGTCGAGCAGAAATTCTTATTAAGGAGAAATTCGTTTGGTGGGGAAAAAAAATTTGCATGCTGTAAAATTCCACAGAATTTCAAATTTTTCAGCGGAAATTCCGCCATAGTGATATAGCAATTCTGGAATCGCCTAATTCCGTCCGGAATCACGGAAATCTTAATTCCGCGGAATCCAGCGACCATCCCTACTAATTACATAGAAATCATTAAAGAGGAACTCTAATGCAAAACTGAACTATAGACCATCAGGGGGGTTCTGTATGGCTGATGTTGTGGTGAAACCCCTCCCACAGTGTGATGTCAGGGCCATGGCAGTGATAGTTTCCTGCCTGTGAACCTCATTGCATTGTGGGAAATAACGGCTGTTTCCAACTGCCAAGCAAGCAGCATCTCCCTCTGTGTGTGTGGATATATATGTATGCATGTATATAGACAACCTTTTAGCCTATCACATTGTTTGTGGGAGTAGATTATTGATAAAGGCAGTTGGTGCGGTCCGTTTATTCTTAATGCCTGTCAGCAGTAAAGAGGATGACCTGCAGGCTCACAGGTAATCTTATCAAATGACATGGCGAGTGTCAATCATTTCTTGCTCTATCTTCTACTTCTTAACTTCTCACTTTGCAATATCTGGATTTATTTCTTTACCCCCCATTATTATCTTTAGGGCTCTTTCACACCAGAGGCTGCGGTAGAAAAGGCTGAAAGTCAGCCTTTTGTTTAACGCCAATACATAGCGTTTTCAAAGCGTTTTGAAAGAGTTTTACAGCCCATATGAAAACGTCCTTTTTTTTTCTTCTATAAAAATAAGTGAACAAGTTAGCTGTAAAACGCTTTGAAAACGCTTTGAAAACGCTGAAGTTGGCGTTTTCCATTGACTATCATTGAAACGCCAACAGCCAACTTCGGCTGTTAACAGCCCTGAAAAAGCTCCTGGGAGCGTTGAAACGCAACGCTCCAAAACTCCGAGTTAGATGTGAAAGGTAAAATGAAAGGCTATGGACTTTCTTTTACCTAGCAAAACGCCAACTTCGGCCGTGGCGTTAAAACGCTGAAAAATCCCTCTGGTGTGAAAGGGCCCTTAGGTGAAGTCAGCTCCTTTTAATATCTGACCCAGTGATGAGAATATATTCAGAATGGTCAGTAGGGGGCGACTCACCGACGCCGTACTTGGCTGTAAGTTCCAGCAGCTGCTTGCTCTCCTCCTGGCTCCACCTCCCCTTCTTCACATCCTTATGGAGCGCCTTTACATACCTGCGGGGATGAAACACACAGCAATCACACGAGCAAATCCAAACGGCCACTGATAAAGATTACCCCCTCCAAGGCAGCCCCTGGTCTCCATACAGAGGTTACTATACAGTTCAATTCCATGAGGATTTTTATGCAACTAATCCCAGAGGCGGGACAAGGTCCTCCAGCACCCAAGGCTGAGACACCAAAGTGCGCCTCCATTCCCCCCCACCCCCCCAAGCCGTCACACACTCATTGCTATTACACTAAGAGGCCCCTCCCCATCCCTCCCACCCCAGCCGTCACACACTGATTGCTATTACACTAAGAGGCCCCTCCCCCATCCCTCCCACCCCAGCAGTCACACACTGATTGCTATTACACTAAGAGGCCCCTCCCCCATCCCTCCCACCCCAGCCGTCACACACTGATTGCTATCAGACTAAGAGGCCCCTCCCATCCCTCCCACCCCAGCCGTCACACACTGATTTCTATTACACTAAGAGGCACCCCAGGGCCCCCAACACCTTAATCTCTAGTTATCTGGCTTGCAGTCACTGCCATGTATCCCCTTTTCTTATTTCTCTCTGCTTCAAACACAATAGGGGAATGATAGCTGAGTGAGCTGTGTGCCCCTCCTACACTGCGCCCTGAGGCTGGAGCCTCTCTCGCCTCTGCCCCGCCCTGCTCCCCCTCCTACACTGCGCCCTGAGGCTAGAGCCTCTCTTGCCTCTGCCCCGCCCTGAACCCCCTCCTACACTGCGCCCTGAGGCTGGAGCCCCTCTCGTCTCTGCCTCGGCCCAGCCCCTGGCCCCGGGGCCCCTCCTACACTGCTCCCTGAGGCTGGAGCCTCTCTCGCCTCTGCCACTTCCCAGCACCCCCTCCTGCACTGCACCCTGAGGCTGGAGCCTCTCTCGTCTCTGCCTCAGCCCCGCGCCCCTCCTACACTGTGCCCTGAGGCTGGAGCCCCTCTCGTCTCTGCCTCGGCCCAGCCCCCGGCCCCCCTCCTACACTGCTCCCTGAGGCTGGAGCCTCTCTCGCCTCTGCCTCTTCCCAGCACCCTCTCCTACACTGCGCCCTGAGGCTGGAGCCTCGCTCGCCTCTGCCTGGCCCTGCGCCCCTCCTACACTGTGCCCTGAGGCTGGAGCCTCTCTCGCCTCTGCCTCACCCTACGCCCCTTCCTACACTGCGCCCTGAGGCTGGAGCCTCGCTCGCCTCTGCCTGGCCCTGCGCCCCTCCTACACTGCACCCTGAGGCTGGAGCCTCTCTCGCCTCTGCCTCCCTGTTCCCCCACCTAACCCAATGATGTACCCTCACCTCTAAAAACTGCCTCCTCCCCATAATCACCTTAGAGGGGTTCTCTGAGATCACGCAGACCAGCGATCAGGAGTGCTACAATTATCCTGTCCTGACTCCACCTCTCCCATAGATTCTCCTCCCCCAACCCAGAATACAGCAGAGGAGGAGGATGTCCGAACCCCAGAGCTCCCCTCCCCCTGCTGGTTTCTCCCACTCTGGTGGTGAGATCTCTGTGCTCCTCAGTTCCCACCTCTCCACACCTTTTACACCCTATACCAATGGCATCCCTTCTCCCCTGCTAAATTCTTCCACCTCTCTAGGAGTCCAGGGGTGGGATTTCTGATGAATTTTCCTAGCGATCTCTACTGGTCTCTTGTAAAGCACACAGGAAGAGGAGGAGTCGAGGAACACCCTGAGATAAGCAGGTACAGAATGGTGAGCTCTGGTTGGGAGATATAATGACCAGAGCTCATGTGGCCAGATGTCAGTATTCTGCTGCAGTGGTGGCGGACAGGAAGTGACGGCTGATAAACAGAACAAGCCAGAGATGAAGGTGCAGATTCTCTTTTTTTTTTTTTTTTTTTTTTTTTTTTTTTTTACTTTTTAAACTCAGTACACATACCCAGATTCATGAGTAGTCAGTTACATGGGGCATTAGCAGTTTCTTTTCTTGCCATACCCCTAAACTGAAATGTGTAATCATCATAGTTTAAATATCGTGAGTTGGTAAGCGTTAAGTAGGTATCACTGTATTCCTCTTCATCACTGCGCCCTTATTTCTCCCGACTACCTGACTGTTGCTGGGACAATTATCTAGTTATCTTACTCATACAACAATCATATACATGGGCCCCATCCACAGCCTGCAAATACTCCTCTCATCTCTCCATCTTCTCCCTTAACGGGTATCTGTACCTTGCGACTAACATACGCGTCTCAGACGTACCATTCACAGTCACTCTGTCATCCATTCTCTCCCCGGGGTCCCCCGTCCCACCCCAACACCAACCATTACCGCCCACTTCCAACCCCAACAACCCTCTCTGATGACTCCGAATTCTCAGCTCATTCCCTCCCCAGGGTAAACCTAACCAAGATTAGCCACAAGACTTCTCCATATTTCTTCTACCTTATTCGTGGTTCCCAGCTCCATGTTCTTACACAGTTCATCCATCTTGGCAAACCATTCTCCTATATCTAGCCTAGACGGATTTTTCCAGTTGTTAGCGATAATACTTTTGTCAATAATCGTGCCATATTCTTTAATCAGTGAGCATCCCGGGCTTTCTTTTTTAACTGTATAACTGAGGATTGCAGATTCTACGACAGCTGGAGTGACTGACATAACCGGACTGGCCGCAGGGGGCGGACCCACCGACAGTGACTGACATTCCCGGACTGGCTGCAGGGGGCGGACCCTCTGACAGTGACTGACATTCCTGGACTGGCTGCAGGAGGCGGACCCTCCGACAGTGACTGACATTCCCGGACTGGCTGCAGGGGGCGGACCCTCCGACAGTGACTGACATTCCCGGACTGGCTGCAGGGGCGGACCCTCCGACAGTGACTGACATTCCTGGACTGGCTGCAGGAGGCGGACCCTCCGACAGTGACTGACATAACTGGACTGGCCGCAGGGGGCGGACCCACCGACAGTGACTGACATTCCCGGACTGGCTGCAGGGGGCGGACCCTCTGACAGTGACTGACATTCCTGGACTGGCTGCAGGAGGCGGACCCTCCGACAGTGACTGACATTCCCGGACTGGCTGCAGGGGGCGGACCCTCCGACAGTGACTGACATTCCCGGACTGGCTGCAGGGGCGGACCCTCCGACAGTGACTGACATTCCTGGACTGGCTGCAGGAGGCGGACCCTCCGACAGTGACTGACATAACCGGACTGGCCGCAGGGGGCGGACCCACCGACAGTGACTGACATTCCCGGACTGGCTGCAGGGGGCGGACCCTCTGACATAGACTGACATTCCCGGACTGGCTGCAGGGGGCAGACCCTCCGACAGTGACTGACATTCCCGGACTGGCTGAAGGGGTGGACCCTCCGACAGCTGGAGTGACTGACATTCCCGGACTGGCTGCAGGGGGCGGACCCACCGACACTGACTGACATTCCCGGACTGGCTGCAGGGGGCGGACCCTCTGACAGTGACTGACATTCCCGGACTGGCTGCAGGGGGTGGACCCTCCGACAGTGACTGACACTCCCGGACTGGCTGCAGGGGGCGGACCCTCTGACAGTGACTGACATTCCTGGACTGGCTGCAGGGGGCGGACCCTCTGACAGTGACTGACATTCCCGGACTGGCTGCAGGGGGCGGGCCCTCCGACAGTGACTGACACTCCCGGACTGGCTGCAGGGGGTGGACCCTCTGACAGTGACTGACATTCCCGGACTGGCCGTACCTCTCTCTGCATTGTATGTCGCTCCGCCCCGGCACTTCCCAGCGGATCTTGTACCATTCCTTCTCTCCATACTTCTCCACCGCTCTCAGCAGCCACTGAGGAGATAAAAGCGGGAACCACATTAGGGCCAGAGTGCACACAGCGTCTCCTTATATCACTCATTACAATGCACAGCAACGCTCTGAGTTTGGGGCGCTGGGAGTTTCTGGGTCATTTCTTGGGGCAAACTGGCAAGATCAGCAGGGGGTCGAATACTTCCCCCCCCCCTCACTGTGCCAATATCCTGGAAGACTGAGGCCCCGTTCACACTGGGAATCACAGAACGCTACACATATCACTAGCGCTTTACACAGCGATTCTCCGGCGATTTCTTGCTGTACAGGAAAGCGATTTTGGAGTCATTGCGTTTTGCGTTTCTTTAACACTGAAATGCAATCCCTCAAAAATCTCTAAGGGCCCATTCACACATAAAAGCGCAAAATGGTGGTGCTTAGCGCTACTGTTTTCTGTGGGTGATTTTTCCACGATTTAATGCTGAAAAATCAGTGGACAAACAACAAACACGCGTTCTTGGAACAATCGCGATCAACGCTTCTATAGCATGCTAATCGCGATCGTTCCCGAATCGCCAAAAAATGCTGCAGGAAACGCATTTGGCCATTCATGCTACTCGCGAATCGCCCGTGATCGGCGGCAATCGCGGCAGTGAGATCCCTGCCACATACTTATTACTGCGCTGGCGCTTTAAAAAGCACTAGTGCTTCGGCGATTAGCGGGAAACACCCACTAATCGCCAGAGTGTAAATGGGCCCTAAGAAATGCTGCACGCACCTAGGATTTTAGCAAATCGGGAATCACTGGTGATTGCTGCAGTGTGAACACTATGAGCTCAATTCACCAAGACAAATAGCACGCCTTATCAGAGTAGCATAGCGAGCGCTACGAACCCGCAGGGGCTCAGGGCAGGACGAGTGCCATTGCCAGTTAGCAGGCATACGTTCGTAGTGCTCGCTATGCTACTCTGATAAGGCGTGTTAACTCTGATAAGGTGTGATATATGTCTTCGTGAATCAAGCCCTATATGTTTTCTATCAATTTCTCTATGGGTAAACACTCCCTTCCCTCCAATCACTTGTTCCTTAAAGGGAACCAGAGAGGAAGCACCCTTGTGTATTTTACCATGTATATCAGTAAGAACATTAGAGAAAACACTTACCATGCTCTCTGTTTCACCCTCACTGCTAAAAGTGTCTGTTATCAGCTGTGATAAGAATCCCGGACTGAGCATTTGCAGGGAATAATTATACCTGAGTCATTATAGCAGAGCCACAAGGGGGCAGGCTTGGGCTTGAAATAACACCACAGAAGACAGACTTAGCTATAATCTTTCTGTAGCAAAGCTAGACGGAGCAGCCTGACTTCTCAGTCGGGGATTCTTATCAGACGTGATAACAGTCAGATTACACAGAGAACAATGAAACAAAGGGCAGATTAGGTGTTTACTGTCATGTTCCCACTGATTTATAAGGTAAAATACAAGAGGGTGCTTCATCTCTGGTTCTCTTTAAAGGAAACATCAGGCAAATTAATAATAATAATACAAAAAAACAGATTTACTTACCTGGGGTTTCCTCCAACCCCGGGCAGCTTGCGTGTCCCTCGCCGCAGCTCCGCTGTTAGCGGGTCGCTCGGGGTAACCTCCATACCAGCTGGTGACCTCGCGAGGTCGGCGGCTACGGCACCTGCGCAGAACGCTCCTGACAACCGGACCGAGACCGTGAGCAGCACAGCTGCTACGGAGGGGACCCCGGACGACCTGCGGAGCTGCCCCTTCCAGGGGCTGGAGGAAGCCCCAGGTAAGTAAACCTGTTTTTTGTTGTTTTTTTATTAATTTACCTGATGTCTCCTTTAAGAACAGACATTTTCGTATACACACAGCGGTGCATGGCGGATCGACACATCTTATCAATATTCTGATTGGTCCTCTGCAGGAATTGCTTCCGATTCTTGGACAAGCAGATCATATGACATATCGTGGATTGGGTTAGAGCTGAGTATCTGCCTGTGTGTATTACGTCCTGAGTAGAGCTAACGAATGAGAGGCTGATATTTCCAGCTTGCATGCAGATTGTATGCAGCTTGGAAGAGAGCCAATCAGAAGCACTTCCTGCTGAATTTGATTGGCCCACTTCTGATTGGACAATGTGTTGTGTTAGTGTGTGTGGTTCTCAAGTCGTTCCTCTGCGGGGTTCCCCCTTAGGGATAACATGGCCGCCCGGCTGCCGCTCACCTCATCCTCCTCTTTGGTCCACGGTCCTTTCTTTATATTGGGGTCCAGGCTCTTGGACCACCGAAACAGGAGCTGCAGCCCATCTCGCCCCTCCATGAAATAGGAAACTGCAGAAAAAAAATTCACGTCACTCGATGGCCGAAATGCAGCGTCTTGTTGCCCCTAGCAACCCCACGCTGCCATATTATTTCATTTCTAAAATTCGAGTAGTAAGGCACAGTGCACACGGACCTTTGACTTCAGGAAAACTGTCCTAGGAACATATGGATGCAGATCAGTTGGACACCAACCCTGTTAGCTTAAAGAGAACCAGAGATGAAGCACCCTCTTGTATTTTACCTTATAAATCAATGGGAACATGACAGTAAACACCTAATCTGCCCTTTGTTTCATTGTTCTCTGTGTAATCTGACTGTTATCACCTCTGATAAGAACCCCCGACTGAGAAGTCAGGCTGCTCCGTCTAGCTTTGCTACAGAAAGATTATAGCTAAGTCTGTCTTCTGTGGTGTTATTTCAAGCCCAAGCCTGCCCCCTTGTGGCTTTGCTATAATGACTCAGCAATAATCATTCCCAGCAAAGCCAGATTTAATTGCTCAGTCTGGGATTCTTGTGACTGCTGATAACAGACACTTTTAGCAGTGAGGAGGAAACAGAGAGCAGGGTAGGTGGTTTCTCTAATGTTCTTACTGATATACATGGTAAAATACACAAGGGTGCTTCGTCTTTGGTTCCCTTTAACTGTTATTTTTTTTCTAGTTACAATTGCCCTTGTCTTCAATTTAAAGAGGAACTCCAGTGAAAATAATGTAATAAAAAAGTGCTTAATTTTTACAATAATTATGTATAAATGATTTAGTCAGTGTTTGCCCATTGTAAAATCTTTCCTCTCCCAGATTCACATTCTGACATTTATCACATGGTGACATTTTTACTGCTGGCAGGTGATGTCAGTGGAAGGAGTTGCTGTTTGCTTTTCTGGCAGTTGGACCCAGCTGTAAACAGCTGTTTTTCCCACAATGCTACAAGGTTCCCACACTGTGATGTCAGAACCATGGTCATGACATCACACTGTGGGAGGGCGTTTGCCACAATATCAGCCATACAGCGCCCCCTGATGATCCGTTTGAGAAAAGGAATAGATTTCTCATGGGAAAGGGGGTATCAGCTACTGATTGGGATGAAGCTCAATTCTTGGTTACGGTTTCTCTTAAAGTTCAGGATGATATCAGAAAATGAACTGAACCCAAAAGTCTGTGTACACTAGTCCTAAAAAAGTGACAGGAGGCACTGCACAGTTTTAGTACAATATTAATAAAGTGAGGCCCTTTGGGGTAGTAAGGGGGAACTGTAGTGACTACAACAATTACATTGCTTATTTATTTTTTACAATATTAACATATAGATTATTTGGTCAGTGTTTGCTCATTGTAAAATATTACCTCTCCCTGACTTACATTCTGACATTTATCTCTGGTGGTGACATCTTTACTGCTGGCAGGTGATCTCTGCTGAATGTTTGTTTACTGAGAGCTTAGAAGCTAGTAAAAAAAATATACCTGCTCTCCCAGAATGCTCTGGGGGAATTCTGCATAACAGCATAGGCTGTGACATTACTGGGAGGGCGGGGCTCCATACCAATACACAGCAATATACAGATATAGGAAGGGTTTCTGATGCTGACACCAGGAAAATTACCATAAAAGTGGGTATCCTGAATAATTTACTGCATTCTACTTACTGAATATGTCATGACAGGGCCTCTTTAATATAGTTTTACTAATAAAGTGTTAAGTGGTTGTAGGAAAGACAGATCTGGAGAGAGGGGTCATATCAGGATCTAGAGAGGAGGACAGTTATTGTGGTATTAGGTGGTCAGCTCTCACTCTTGTTGTAGGGAATGTGATCTCCAATTCTCAGATCTGGAGAGAGGGGTCATATCAGGATCTAGAGAGGAGGACAGTTATTGTGGTATTAGGTTGTCAGCTCTCACTCTTGTTGTAGGGAATGTGATCTCCGATCCTCATTCGCTGGACGAAGTGCGTCAGCATCTCATCCTCCTCCTTGCTGAACTCTCTCCGCTTGAAGCCTTTGCTGTTGAGCAGGTAGGTGCGCAGACATTGGAACGCAGCACGATTGGTCTGTGAGTGGGAGAACATCAACCAATAAGAATAGTTTATACAATCTCAAGAAAAACATTGTCTTTTTTTGTATAGAAGGTTTAGGATTGAATGACCCTCGGTACACCCACTAGAGAGATTTCCCTCCGATTCCCGTCTGTGTGACATGCAGGGTGATAGCTTTCCTCTGAAACTCCAGTGTCTCTTATGTGGACTGCCTTCTATAAACTCTCCACTAGAGGGAGACAGTAACGGCTTCACCACCAATACAGGCTAGGGATGGCCCTGTCTAGGAGAAGTCTTGGAGAAACATGTGATCAGTTTGATCAGCTGATAGATTTGTAAGGCTCCGATTTGCTGGCCCTGATCATGTGTTAAACCAGGAAGTCATCACAGCAAATCAGAACCTTACAAATCTATCAGCTGACCAAACTGATCACATGCTTCTCCATGACTTCTCCTAGGTTGGGCCATCTCTAATACAGGCCAGCATTTAATGTGGACCTGAACTCTCGCACAGGACAGAAATAAAAAAAGAGAAATGCACCCTGCGTGTATTTAAGTTAAGCCTGTCTAATCCCCCTTCCTCTGTGACAAATCACATGTGTAATTTAATCTCTCAGCTGTGTCAACTCGGGAATATCCTCTGCCACGGCAGTGCAGCTAATTTATAAACACAAGATGTTAACCCTATGTTTGCTTCCACGAAAGCAGGAAGTAGACAGGATGCAGATTTATTGCAAGATTTGTATTAGCTGTAACAACAACAAAAAAATCTTTAAAAAGGTTGTTATGCTGTTGCTTATCTTTTAGAGCAGAGAGGAAGTTCTGAGTTCAGGTGCGCTTTTAAAAGGGTGCCATGGAAATTTGGGTGGCAGAGAAGGCCGCTGGCGGGCTTTGTGAGGGCCCGTTTCTGTTAGAAGCATGAAAATTCACATTTTTTTAAGGAGTGAATTTGCATACGTATACTTGTGTTTTTTACATGCAAATTCACATGCATAATAATAATTGCTAAAAAAAATTCAGTTTTTTTTTCTGTTTCAGACCACTGTAGTCCCTTACACACCCCAATGAGTTCTGGGTCACCATGAGCTCGCTGGTTAGTCTGTACCTTTCGGAGTTACAAGCCCTACTGCACAGAGCCAAATTAATCCATGCCATGCACTGATGAGGATCAAACAATCTGAAACAGTCTGTATGCATGTTGGATTATTATGGCTCTGTACACATTAACAAGCTGACACATCATTGCATTCTAGCAGTTCTGGAGGTGTTTAGCTTCTAAGGGTACAATGGTTAATTTGCATATATTCAGCAGTGATGCATTGTAGGAGACATCTCAGATCTCACTCCAACCTGAATTATCGCAAATTCTTTCTGTTTTAAGAAAGCAAACGTTTGTTTTCTGGTTTTAGACATTAAATGTATGGAAGAACATGCAAAAAAAAAAAAAAAAAACGAACTTGAAAACGCAATGTGACAATGAGAAAATGACGACACCGCTGTGCAGATTTCTTCCTTCAGGCAGGGGTCACACTTGTCGGCTTTCGTGCGCGTTTTCTGCACAGAAAAACTGTTTTCAACTGAGAACTCATGTTAATCAATGAGCTAGGTCACACTTGAATGCAGATTTCGCGCGCAGAAAAAAAACTGACATCTTGCGCAATTTGTCAGTTTTCTCTATAAATTACATTAGCTGCTGTAAGGTAGAGGTCACACTTGTCTTTCAGTTTTCTGAAAAGTGTAGAAACTGAAAGACAAGTGTGACCCCTGCCTCACAGATCTGCATATAGATTCTGCACGTAATGGACACAGGCCTATTGGAATACATTGCTATGCGGAACTGTGCGCAGACAATGGGCTTGATTTACAAAGCCGTGCAAACTGTTTAGTACGGGTGTGCTAAACAGTTAGCATGTGAAATGCTGTTCGCGGACTTTTGCGCACGCAAAGTGCAGCGATCGTGGACTTTTGCGCGCGCAAAATGCTGCGATTCGCGCGTTCGCGGACTTTTGCGCGCCCGATTCGCGGCAAATTGCGCGCGTAAAAGTCCTCGATCGCGGACTCGCGGCGAATCGCGGCAAATTGCGCGAACAGCACTTCACGTGCTAACTGTTTAGCAAACCCGTACTAAACAGTTTGCACCGCTTTGCGAATCAAGCCCAATGCATGCAAATTTGCATGTAGTGGAAACAGACCCTAACCGGCTTGTTCACTGCATCAGCTGTAATTCACCAATCACCACTGACTTGTACTATTACCTGTCTTGTTTATATTGTATAGGTCTAGTGTACCTTGTATTCTGGCACTACGTAAATCAATAATAAAATATATTGTAATAATGCGACAGTACTGACCCCCAGCTCCTCCGCGATCTCATTCCAGTGAGTGAAGTTGTGCTTGTTTGCGATTTCCTGTAACTTCTCAATCTCTTCCTTAGACCAGTCCTCTTTGTTGACCAGCGGGTGCTCGTAGTTCTGCCAAATCCTGCTCAGCCGATCCGCCCTGTGCCGACCCTCAAACTGCGGACAGAAGGGAATCAAAACACAGAAAATCACTCAAGTCTGAGCAACTGCCACTCTGGAAATGCTTATGAAAACACAGAAAACCCTGAGAATCCCCCATGAGGAGATGGACTAGCCCAAAACCTATCGGTTCTGTCTGCTTTTAACTGCTTACTTTTTGTTTTTTGCTGTCGGGGTGCTTGAAATACAATCACTTCAATAACTGTCCTTACTTCACTCACTTCTGCAGCAGAGCCTTCCAGAGTACAGGCTGTGCTCCCTCCTGACACCTCTGTCAGTGCCCCGCCTCATTCTGACGCCTGTCGGTGCCCCGCCCCATTCTGACACCTATATCGGATCCCCGCCCCATTCTGACGCCTGTCGGTGCCCCGCCCCTTTCTGACACCTATATCAGATCCCTGTCCCATTCTGACGCCCACCCCTTTCACTATAAATTCCACAATAAGGCTGGGCAATCACTCAGAAACGACATTTTTATGTCCGTATTGGGGCCCGTTTCCACTAGCCGCCGTGCATCCTGCAAGACGCATGGCAGCACTTCCTTCCTGTGCGGGTACGCAGCCGAATCCCGGAAGCTGTGCCATGCACAACTATGGAATTCGCTGCCTTCCAAATGTCGGCCGAATCGCTAATCCAAGCGATTCGGACAGCGGCAACATTATTCCCTACAGCAGAGTATCCCCGCGCGATTTGCTTGCGGGGAAACTCTGCAGATTCTGCTCGATTTTCGTAGCAGGGGAAACGGCCTTCACCACAAAGAAAACCTGACAGTGATAAACCAGATGCGTTCCCACTCGTGGGTCTCCAATGGATCTGTTGCGTAAAGCAGAACGCCCTCGTGTGCTGTCCGCGATTTCTCCGGCAGAGCGGGTATGTTTCCTGCATAGGAAATGTGTCTGCTCCGGGCACCAACTGGACAACAGCATACACTTAGCCTTACATGTGGAATAATCAGCATCCCACGGACAGTCTCTCTTCCTGATAGGTGGGAACTGGCAGCACTTACATTGATGTTGGATATTTTATCCCAGTCATGCGGGTCACTCCTCCTTCCCAGCAGAGCCTCTTCAGAAAGCTGGCTGCAGAAACAAACGAGGAAACAAATTAGTGCACTCACCTCTTACTGACAAAAAAATGGCATATACTGTATATACTCGAATACAAGTCAACCTCGTGTATAAGTCGACTACAATATTCAACCCTCTTAAGCTGGAATTTTTTACTGACTCAAGCATAAGTCTACCCAGCAAAGTTAATGGCTGCACTTGGGGAGGGGTTACTGACTGCACTGCATACAAAAGCCAGACTAGTGGGGGATTTTATCAGGGCTGCTAACAAGCAGGCTGAGCAGTAAATGATGAAACAGAGAGCAGGGTAGGTGTTTTCTCTAATGTTCCCACTGATATATATGGTAAAATACATGAGGGGGCTTCATCTCTGGTTCACTTTAAAGAGAAAAACTCAGACCAAAAATTGAACTTTATCCCAATTAGTAGCTGATACCCCCTTTTATATGATACTAGCCAACCCGCGTCGTAGCATACGCCGCATCTATCTATCTAATAGAGTACGTGCCTCAACCTTGAAGCAAGAAGAAGTAGGCTTTCCATGAGAAAATGTATGCGTGCTCAAACACCAAGTTTAACCCTAGCAAGTCTGGCTTTGCAAATCCGGCCTAATTGGCTATTCATGAGGCAATGCTCATGCAAATATGCATTTGCTTTCGCATGCCAAACTATGCAGGGTCCAAAAACCAATACCGCAAAGCGATCGCCCTGCGGGTATTAGTTCATGCTACATTAGCACTATCCAGGAGCGCCACGGGGAGGATTCCGAATGCCCCCATACAACCGGGGGACTGCTGGGTCCCAGGCTCTCTTACTGCCTGGGAACCACAGCGGCACCCCGGAGGGGGAGACTGGGTGGCGCAGCTGCATCCCCCCCCCCCCCCCAAGTGTGGTCAGCGCCGGGGAGAGCCATCCGCACCCACCTCCCAATATTAAAAACAGGCACTTACCTTAACGTCCATTGCGTTCTGCAACATGCACATTAACTTGGGGGCACCACATGAGAAAGGAGTGAAGCATGGGTCACCCCGAGCTTTAGAGCTCAGGGCTGGCTCACATACAGCACTCCAGGGTGGGGGGAGGACAGGCGCAGACAACTCACTCCAGGGCTCACACCACCAGAGCAAGCCATCCACCACCTGCCTCCAAAGGATACAACTGCAAAAAATGCTTTCCATGAGAAAAATTTTGCGTGCTCAAACACCAAGTTTAACCCTAGCAAGTCTGGCTTTCCAAATCTGGCCTAATTGGCTATTCATGAGGCAATGCTCATACAAATATACATTTGCTTTCGCATGCCAAACTATGCAGGGTCAAAAAACCAATACTGCAAAGTGCTCTCTCGCTGCCTGGGAACCACAGCGGAACCCCGGAGTGGGAGGCTGGGTGGCGCAGCCGCCCCCCCCCCCCCCCCAAGCGTGGCCAGCGCTGGGGAGAGCCGTCCGCACCCACTTCCTAATATTAAAAACAGCCACTTACCTTAACGTCCATTGGGTTCTGCTACATGCGCATTAATTTTCTCATGGAAAGCATTTTGTGCAGTTTGTATCCTCTGGAGGCAGGTGGTGGATGGCTTGCTCCGGTGGTGTGAACCCTGGAGTGAGTGCGCCTGTCCTCCCCCCCCCCCCCCCCCCTCCCCCTCTGGAGTGCTGTATGTGAGCCAGCCCTGAGCTCTAAAGCTCGGGGTGACCCATGCTTCTCTCCTTTCTCATGTGGTGCCCCCAAATTAATGCGCATGTAGCAGAACGCAATGGACGTTAAGGTAAGTGCCTGTTTTTAATATTGGGAGGTGGGTGCAGACGGCTCTCCCCCGGTGCTGGCCACACTTGGGGGGGGTCGTCCACGCCACCCAGCCTCCCCCTCCGGGGTGCCGCTGTGGTTTCCAGGCAGTGAGAGAGCCTGGGACCCTGCGGTCCCCCCAGTTGTATAAAAAGGGGGCATTGGGAATCCTCCCCGTGGCGCTCCTGGAGGCCTGGAGCACACCAAAAACTGCTAGCAGATCCGCAAAATGCTAGCAGATTTTGAAACGCTTTTTCTTATTTTTCTGTAGCATCTCACCTAGCATTTTGCGGTTTTGTAAAGCGTTTTTGGTGTAGTAGACTTCATATATTGTTACAGTAAAGCTGTTACTGAACAGCTTCTGTAACAAAAACGCCTGCAAAACCGCTCTGAACTGCCGTTTTTCAGAGCGGTTTGCGTTTTTCCTATACTTTACATTGGAGGCAGAAAAGCCTCCGCAATCCAAAAAATGCCTCACCTCGGGAGTATGCGTTTCAGCAAAACGCCTCCCGCTCTGGTGTGCACCAGCCCATTGAAATACATTACCCAAGCGTATCCGCAGCCGCAAGTGGATCGCAAAACGCTGCCGAACCGCTCTGGTGTGCACTTAGCCGGATAGTGCTAATGTAGCATGTAGCAGGGTGACTGCTTTGTGGTATTGGTTTGTGCATGCATTTGCATGAGCATTGCCTCATGAAGAGCCAATTAGGCCAGATTTGCAATGTCAGACTTGCTAGGGTAAGGCCTCTTTTCCATGGACTGTGAATAGGCAGTGAAATGGCTCTCAAACTCTCACAACTGCTCACTGCTGCCTGGTAACTGCTCGCTGCTGCTTGGTAACTGCTCGCTGCTGCCTGGTAACTGCTCACTGCTGCCTGGTAACTGCTCAGTGCTGCCTGGTAACTGCTCGCTGCTGCCTGGTAACTGCTCGCTGCTGCCTGGTAACTGCTCGCTGCTGCCTGGTAACTGCTTGCTGCTGCCTGGTAACTGCTTGCTGCTGCCTGGTATCTGCACACTGCTGCCTGGTAACTGCTTGCTGAGCACACAGCTCAACAGTCCATGGAAAAGAGGCCTTAAACTTGGTGTTTGAGCACGCATAAATTTTCTCATGCAAAGTACTTCTTCTTCTTGTTTGAAGGTTGAGGCACTTAGTCTATTATATATATAGATGATAGAGGTGCCTGAGTTCTATTATATCGGATATCACATTATTGGGCTGAGGAAGGGATCTCTGACTCACGAAAACGCGTTGTCTGAATTGTGAAATAAATGAGTCTTGTTTTCACAAACAGTCTAGACGGTGAGCTACCTCTTTATTTTCTTATTGCGATATCTACATTGATTGCACACTACCCTGGGCGCCTCCCATCCAGTCTTTCCACAAGTCCACAATAAGGATGCTGCGAATACTCTTTAAGCTCCTCCCTTTTGTGCTGGAAAGACCTCCCCTCCCCCCGGCACTGCCACATTGGAGATTCTTGCTCTACATAGCAGAACTAGAAAGCCATTCTGGGTGTAGGAATGTTGGCTGACTGCAGCAGCTCTGAACATGGTCACGTGATCAGCTGGGCGGGCACTGTGAACACTGAGGCTGGAAGGACGGCCCTCTTACTCTCAGGAAGCAGAAGCTGATTGTTTAGTCAGTAATGAAGTGACATACAGATAGACAAACAGATTCCTGCCGTATAGCTGTTTAATTACATTGGCTCACTTCCACGCTGCATAAATTGAATTATTAGCATCTTAATGACCATCCCTACTCACACTTATGGTGGCCATGCATGGTACAATTTTTTCATACAATCTTACCATTTCTATGTAGTATAAGGATAAATTAAGTGAATATACTGAAAGGATAATATAGGCAGTTCCCTTATACTACATAGAATTGGTAAGATTGGATGAAAAAATTGTATCATGTATGGCCACCTTTAGAAAACTAGTCTAGATGTGTCATAGATTGGTACATACACACACCGATTTTCCTGTTCGATTCCCGACAGATTCCATCACTCCGTTCAAATAAGCTGGTAATTTTTTTTTATCGATTTTGAGATAAAGTAATTAAAGTAATGCATGAACTGGGAAGACGTTCTTACTTGATCTCATCGATTTCTCGCTCCGCCTCCTGGATCTGTTTGGTGAACAATTTCTTGTCGATGTCGTTCTGGGTGTTATCCCGCTTCTGCTGCAGATATTCCAGTCTGAGGGGAGGAAATATCCATAAGTTCCTGACAAAAATGTTATTAAAAAACAAGTGTACTAATGTACAGCTGGCACTACACTCTGCAAAATGCTTTCCTGAGCTTCCTCCACATACCACCCATTATGTATCCATACTATTAGCTCCGCCTTTGTCTATTCTCCTTCCAGGACTTCTCATGAGCTTCTCCTCTCCTGTGGAACGCTCTTTCACAATCCATGGCACTCCCCATCCCTCAAGATCCTTAAAGCACACCCGAAGGGCTGGTTCACATTGCAAGAGCTTTTTAAGTGCTTGTGATTTGGAAAGCTCTTGTTAGTGTAATGGCACTTTATAAATCAATATTAATAATAATAAATGTAATGCTATGAGGGATTTTTAGAAAATCACATCGCTCAAGTAAGAATGCACACGTGGAATTACATTAGCAAGAGACTTTAAAATCACAAAGCGCTTAAAAAGCTCTTGCAGTATAAACCAGCCAGGAGAGAGAAGGATACGGAGGCTGCTATATTTATTTTCTTTTAAACAATACAGATTTCCTGGCAGTCCTGCAGGAGAACAGAGGCGCCAAAAGGACAAAAGGAAGCCAAATGAGCCTAAAAACCAAATTCCTGGCAAATAGAGGAGGTAGTGGTGGACTTACCTCCTCCAAGCAGACACACAACGACTGTAGTAAACACAGTCAATATATTTTATTTATGAACACCTCTGTGGTGCCTGGCTCTTCTACTGACCACATATGCTATTGCTCCGTTGTTATTGCCTGATGAAGCGGGATCAAACCTGCGAAACGCGTTGCATATTTGGAGTTCATAAATAAAATATATTGACTGTCTTTACTACAGTCGTTGTGTGTCTACTTGGAGGAGGTAAGTCCACCACTACCTCCTCTATTTACCAAGAATTTGGTTTTTAGGCTCATTTAGCTTCCTTTTATCCTTTTGGCGCCTCGGTTCTCCTGCATAATATGGAGGCCACCCTGGGTGGAGGGTTGAACCCCCTTTTTCTCATCTACAGAGAGCAACTTCTTATTCCTGAGTGGGGTCAGGAAAATCTCCCCACCTGCCTTTACAGTGGTTGCCTAATGGTAACCCTGGTTTGTGAGTATTAATATTTACTCTCTCTAGTAACCATTTACCAGTACATATTACACTATTGGGGCTCTTGGTGTTCCTTGTTTTTCCTGGCAGTCCTGCTTATCCTCTGCCTCTAATACTATTAGCCACAGCCCTGAACAAGCATGCAGAAGATCAGGTGACTGAAGTGTGACTGGGTTAGCTGCATGCTTGTTTCAGGTGTGTGATTCGGCCACTACTGCAGCCAGAGAGATCAGCAGGACTGCCAGGCAACTAGTATTGTTTAACAGGCAATAAATATGGCAGCCTCCATATCCCTCCCCCTACAGGTGTGTTTAAAGATAACCTCAGAATGCATCTCTCACCAGTCTGGCCTAGGACATGTTATCTCCCAGTCAGGGCACCACAGATTGCGTACGAGAGGAATCGCTGCTGGAAGACTTGCACAAGTTCCCGGCGACGTTACAGAGAAACTCTGAGCAAGAATTGAACTTTATCCCAATCAGTAGCGGATACCCCCTTTTACATGAAAAAAACAAGATGGAGGAGCACCCAAAAAAGCAGAGGAATGTCAGTGCGCCCAAGCCTGGGGTCCCAGTACCATAGGGATCCCTATTTACATGAGAAATCTATTCCTTTTTACCAACAGACCATCAGGGGGCGCTGTATGACTGATGGTATTGTGGTGAAACCCCTCCCACAAAGAAATTCTGAGTACATACTCTTGGCAGTTTCCGGTCTGTGAACCTTGCTGCATTGTGGGAAATAGCTGTTTACAGCTGTTTACCAACTGCCAAAAAAGCAAGCAGCAGCTACATCACCTGCCAGCAGTAAAAATGTCACCATGTGATAAATGTCAGAATGTAAATCAGGGAGAGGAAATATTTTACAATGTGCAAACACTGACTAAATCATTTATACATCATTATTGTAAAAATGAAGCACTTTTTTTTATTACATTATTTTTACTAGAGTTCCTCTTTACGTACTATTCCCCGTCCAGGCCGCCATGGATAGTGGGGAATGATGTAATTCCGCTTCCAGCTATTGCTGGCGGCAGAATTACAGTGTTTTAAAAGTAACTTCAGCTCCTTCTTCTGACAGCACCGAACGTACTTACTGAGGGCCCTTCTCCACTACAGCGTTTGCGATTGCTGACCGCTAGTGATTTTAAAATCGCCAAGTCTCCTGCGCTGCATTGCCAGTGTTCGCCACAGATTACAGACACTTTGCATGTAACTCCCTGATCTGGTGAACTGTATGCTCTTAAAGCAGTAGGATCAGCCATACTATGCCAGGGAATAAAACACATATATAAGTAGATAAATATTTGATCTACTTACATAACACATGTATTAGGCCTCGTTCGGACTATACGCGCTGCCGTCCGCATTTTGGCAGCGCGTATAGTGTGCGACACGCAAGAACGGTAGAAGGGCATAGACAGCCCTTCTACCGTTCTCATCATGTGCGCGCTGCACGCATTTTTGTGAATCGCAGCACAGATCTCATTCATTGTAATGAATGGGATCTGCAGCGCAGCGCATAGGAGCGCAGATGGCGTGCGATTGGACGCGTTGCGTTCCGATCGCACAGCCATCTGCGCTAAATGATGTGAACGAGGCCTTATACTGTCCACGTTTTGATTTCAGTGAATGTTATATAGTAAATGAAGAGAAATCTGTTCCTGGTGGGAACCATGTCTTTTGCCCACAGTTTGAGGCTAAATCCTGATGTCATTTCTTCCCTTAACTTTTTTCTTTTCTCCTCCAATCACTGAGTCACCTCAGCCTTGCTTGTGAACACAAGTGATCAGAGGATCATGTTTCAGCTAGGCAGTTAGGCAGGGAAATAAAGGGAAGAGGAGAAAGAGATGATAGATAAAAAGACCCCCCAGCATGCAACTGAATGGCAATGGCAATTAAGGGCCAGTGCTCCTAAGGTACGTGATAACTCCAAACCATAACAGCAGAAAACATTTTGAAAATGTTGAATGCAGGATTAGCATCTTTATCACTTAATACACTCAGACCAGTTGCTGTTGAAATTTGATTTTATGGTGACAATCCCGCTTTAACTCGTACCCACACACGTGGCAGGTCGCACAGCTGGGGTTTGCATGCTGCACGCCCGGCACTGAGCAGACACATCGCTAACCTGCAGGCTAGGGCTGACAAACCAGCGCTCGAGTGATGTCACATGGTGGGCGGGGTGAGCGAGGAGAACAATGCTCTCTGCCAGCGCTTGGCCGAGGCTGATCACTGGCTGGAGGTGTTGGGGGGCATCAGGGGCCGCTGTGAGCACGCTGGAATCTTGGCAGAGGGGGTGGTTATCAAGTGTGTTGGTGAGTTTCATGTAGTGTGTGTACAGTCTTTATGGGTAAGAACATCTAATTACATGTGACATGGCATAGCTGTAAATTGCACGGCCACTTCAGATATGTACCCCTGACCAGGTACAGCATCTGCCCGTGCAATATCCACACCCCCCCCTGCTACTATCATGTAACTGCTGTATACATACCGCACAACTTTTTGAGATGTGAAAGAGGGACACTTAAGCCACGCCCCTGCCACACCCCCTGGTCCCGCCCCCGCCACACCCCAAGTCACGCATACCATACCATAAGAAAAATATGTTGTTTTATAATTCAAACCACACTAGTCCTTTCTATCCTGATTCATTTTCCTTCATATTAACATTTGAAAATTAGTAATATATCAATTTAAAGAATTGGATCATAGGAATAAAGTTTAGAGTCAAACAAACATTTTTTAGCAGAGAAATATATATATTTACATAGAAAGAGGGACGAAGTCCTGAAAGAGGGACAAATGAGGAGGAAAGAGGGACAAAGGGACAGGGCTGCCAAAGAGGGACTGTCCCTCCAAAAGAGGGACAGTTGGGAGCTATGGCTACATAGCGTGTCTGTGCCACAGCCATTGTACAGAGCCACAGATCATTCTGCCACTATAGAAGTCCACAGTCCTTGCTGTTATAGGATCACATATATTTATTATTTTATTTATTTTTTTATGGTCACTGCAGGACTTACTTCAGCAGTTTGGGCTGCAGGAGCCGCTGTAGCGTGTCACTCATTATCGCTTTTCTCAGCTCCGTCTTATCGTTGGATCGCCCTGCACAGGAAGACAGCGGGTGAGACAGACGTGCCCATACATCAGAGACAGCGGGTGAGAGATAATAATGGGATGTAGATAGAGAGTAGATGGACAGAGATCAGAGACAGGCAGACAGAGAGCTGCTAGGAGAGCAGGAGGGAGAGAGAGATAGGAAATGGGTTAGATAGATATATGAATATATGGGATGGATATTATTATTTAATATTTATATAGCACTGTACAGAATACATAGTCATGTCACTGACTATCCTCAGAGGAGCTCACACTCTAATCCTACCATAGTCATAGTCTAATGTCCTACCATATTATTATTATGTATTTATATAGCACTGACATCTTCTGCAGCACATTACAGAGTACATAGTCATGTCACTGACTGTCCTCAGAGGAGCTCACACTCTAATCCTACCATAGTCACAGTGTAATGTCCTCCCATATTATTATTATGTATTTATATAGCACTGACATCTTCTGCAGCACATTACAGAGTACATAGTCATGTCACTGACTGTCCTCAGAGGAGCTCACAATCTAATCCTACCATAGCCATAGTCTAATGTCCTACCATATTATTATTATTATGTATTTATATAGCACTGACATCTCCTGCAGCCCATTACAGAATACATAGTCATGTCACTGACTGTCCTCAGAGGAGCTCACAATCTAATCCTACCATAGTCATAGTGTAATGTCCTCCCATATTATTATTATGTATTTATATAGCACTGACATCTTCTGCCGCACATTACAGAGTACATAATCATGTCACTGACTGTCCTCAGAGGAGCTCACAATCTAATCCTACCATAGTCATAGTCTAATGTCCTATCATATTATTATTATGTATTTATATAGCACTGACATCTTCTGCAGCACTGTACAGAGTACATAGTCATGTCGCTGACTGTCCTCAGGGGAGCTCACACTCTAATCCTACCATAGTCATAGTCTAATGTCCTACCATATTATTATTATGTATTTATATAGCACTGACATCTCCTGCAGCACATTACAGAGTACATAGTCATGTCACTGACTGTCCTCAGAGGAGCTCACAATCTAATCCTACCATAGTCATAGTGTAATGTCCTACCATATTATTATTATGTATTTCTATAGTACTGACATCTTCTGCAGCACATTACAGAGTACATAGTCATGTCACTGACTGTCCTCAGAGGGGCTCACAATCGAATCCCTACCATAGTCATATGTCTATGTATGTGTTGTGCAGTGCATGTATCATAGTCTAGGGCCAATTTAGAGGGAAGCCAATTAAATCTGTATGTTTTTAGGATGTGGGAGGAAACCAGAGAGCCTGGAGGAAACCCACATAGACACGGGGCGAACATACAACCATGGACCCAGCGCTGCAAGGCGAGAGAGCTAACCACTACACCACCGTGCTGCCCTATGGGTTAGGGCTACACAAATATATGAGATGGATGGATGGATGTATGTGCGATGGGTTAGGGTTAGATAGATAAATGGGATGGATGGATATAGGATAGGTTAGGGTTAGATAGATATATGGGAGGGATGGATGGATAGATGGATAGGTTAGGGTTAGGTAGATAGGTTAGGGTTAGATATACTGTTATACGGGACGGACAGACGAGACAGAAGCAGCCCCCCCTTCTCCCCCCCCAGTCCTCCTCTTACATTTCCGGCACACGAGACACTCGAATCCTTTCACAATCTGGGAGTTCCTTTCCATCATCTCCTGATTGGCCGGAGGACCCTGCAGAATAACACTACAGATTATTTCAGACGCACAGGAACAAGCATAAGGGACAGTTTACATACGTGCAGCCAGGACTTCTCACCCTGAAATTGCACTATTCACTACATATGTTCACTGAGATGCAAATAATCCCAGGTTGCATGAAAATTTAATGCAAATCGGATACAACTTACAATTGGGCAAAACAAAAACACCAGGAAGTGCATTTGATGGGCCCAATCCAAACTACGTGCAATTTGCATTGAAGTCGGCCTGAACTACTGCACAGGACAGAAGGAAAACAGGGAGAAATGACCCTGTGTGTATTTAGAGAGCTTAGCCTGTCTACTTCCCCTTGATCTGTGACTAGTCACAAGTTGTAATTTGATCTCTCAGCTGTGTCAGCTGACTGTCTCAGCAGAGCAGCACATTTGTAAACACAGAATGTTAAACACATGTCTGCTTCCATGAAAGCAGGAAGTAGACACACTGCAGATTAATGGCAGGGTTTGTATAAGCTGTAAGGCCTCATTCGCACTAGGGGCGTTTTCTGCCTTTTTTCAAGTGCAGGGGATTTTTTAAAATCGCCCACAAAACGCTTGTGCAGTGAATCTCTATGAGAAGGTTCATGTCAGTGCGGTTTGTGCGCTATGCGTTCAGCAAAGCGGTGCCTGGACGATTTTTGGGGCGTTTTTGCTATAATGGAAGGTATAGGAAGAGTGCTAAACGCTCACAAAACCGCTTTATGTGGTGATTGCTTTCGTGTTTTTTAGAATAAATACATTGTATTTATTATTTTCCGGGTCAAAGAGTTCACTTCCTGATTTGCTTCAGGGAGTGAATTACAAAACCGCTCTGGAAAAGCGATTAGAAAACTCTTATACCAGAAACGCAGCGCGCAGTGGGGCGCTGGGAGGAAAAAGTACACAAAAACGCAAAACGCTTGCTTGTTCGATTTTCAGATGTGAATGAGGCCTTACAAAGACATGGGGCTAGATCACACAAGGGTGCCAGCTCAGCACGCCTAAAAGCTTTGGGGGCGTGCTAACTAGAGTGCTAAGCAGTTAGCATGCCGAAAGCTTTCAATGACGTTCTAGGGGCACCCGATGCGATGTTTCGCGCTCAGCGCTGAACTTTGCACGTGAAAAACATCGCACCGGGTGCCCCTAAAACGTCACAACGGGGTGAAACATCTTGGGGCACCCGGTGCGATGTTATAATCGCACCTGGTGCAACGTTTTGCACGCACCGCTTAAACTTTGCGCGTGCAAAAGTCTCTTTAGGCGTGCTAGGGGGCTTTTCACAGGCTTGCTAACTCTTAGCACCCTTTTGTGATTCAAGCCCATGTTGTTCTTCAAAGGTTATGCTGTTGCTTATGTTTTACAGCAGAGAGGAAGTTCTGAGTTCAGGTCCACATTAAGTCTTCTGTCAGAGGGATCAGCTGCTCCCCTGCACTGGCCGGGCACTTGTTAGCGTTCGGTACCGGCGCAGTACAGGCGGCTCCCCCATGAAGTCACATCTGAGCGTGGCGATGTTCAGACGCGGTGTCACGGTCCTCTGCCGCTCAGTAACACCACCAGGTCTCATGGCTTGGCACGTGGTGTTACAACCGCTGCATTTACATTTCACCCGACTGGCGCTCGTACGACAAAGATGGGAGACTGACCTGCTCGGCAAGCGCCCAGCTCAGCCTCCCGCCTGAAAGAGGCCGAAATCTGCACCCGAGCCGGCATTCCGTGCGTCTCATTGTCCCCCTCTGCTGGCTGCCACGGCGATGTGTCGCACATTCTCCTGTCCACCTCAAGAGAAAATAACGATATTTAAACGCTCACCACGTAGGTGACTTTGTCCTTGAAATACGGCTTCAGGAAGTGGCCTATGGCCAGGTTTAGCGGATACGGCTTGGAGGCTCCGGCTCTTTGCGTTTTCCGTCCAACGAGTTCCCACATCAGCTCGTCCTGAAAGGAACGGTAACAGCGTTACTTGTAACGGCCACAACACAACCCGTCATTATGCTTATTTACATCATTAAACGGAACCAGAGAGGAAGCACCCTTGTGTATTTTACCATGTATATCAGTAAGAACATTAGAGAAAACACTTACCATGCTCTCTGTTTCATCCTCACTGCTAAAAGTGTCTGTTATCAGCTGTGATAAGAATCCCGGACTGAGCATTCAGTCTGGCTTTGCAGGGAATAATTATAGCTGAGTCATTGTAGCAGAGCCACAAGGGGGCAGGCTTGGGCTTGAAAAGACACCAGAGAAGACAGACTCAGCTATAATCTTTCCGTAGCAAAGCCAGACTGAGTGCTCAGTGGGGGATTCTTATCAGAGGTGATAACAGTCAGATTACACAGAGAACAATGAAACAAAGGGCAGATTAGGTGTTTACTGTCATGTTCCCACTGATTTATAAGGTAAAATACAAGAGGGTGCTTCATCTCTGGTTCTCTTTAAAGGGAACCCGAAGTAAGAGGGAAATGGAGAATTACCTATTTATTTCCAGTTAAACACTGCAGATTGCCAGGCTATGCTGCTAATCCTCTGACTCTAATAGGTTTAGCCATAACCCCTGAACAAGCATGCAGCAGATCAGTAGATCTGACTGAAGTGTGACAGGATTGGCTGGATGCTTGTTTCAGGTGTGAGATTCAGACACTACTGCAGCCAGAGAGATCAGTAGGACAGCCAGGCAATCTGCATTGTTTAATAGGAAATAAATATGGCAACCTGCACGGGACATAAGCAGATCCCACCGCTGCCACCAGTTCCCCCCGGACTCCCAGCATAGTGGGACATACGCAGATCCCATCACTGCCACCAGTTTCTCCACACTCCCAAGCAATGCGGGTCATAATAAGACTCCACCACTGCTGCCAGTTTCTCTGGACTCCCAGCATAGCGAGACATAAGCAGATCCCACCGCTGCCATCAGTTTCCTCAGACTCCCAGCATTACGGGATACAAGCAGATCCCACCACTGCCACCAGTTTCCCCGAACTCCCAGCATAACGGGAAATAAGCAGATCCCACCGCTGCCACCAGTTTTCCCAAACTCCAGCATAGCAGGACATACAGTAAGCAGTTCCCACTGCTGCCACCAGTTTTCCCAGACTCCAGCATAGCAGGACATACAGTAAGCAGTTCCCACCGCTGCCACCAGTTTCCCCAGAATACCTGCTGCTCCTTGTTCTGTGCGATCAGAAGGTCCAGCTCCTGCAGCTTCTCCTGTATCACAGCCTGATAGACCAGGTTCATCTGCAGACACCTCTCCGCTGAGCTTCCTCCATCCTCCCATATGAGGTCATCCTATGAGACAAGAAGACCATGAACTGAAATCCAAGCACATAAGAAGAAGCTCTGTACCTCCGCCCTTCACCTACTGCAAGGCATTTCACACGTAATGAAGCCGCCACAAATCTCTCATAACAGATTATTGATTAGGTCATGTGACCACGCTGTCACCGAGGAGGAGGGATTGTGTGCATCTAACAGGCAGGTCCTACATTGGCTTCAGGCTGGGAACGGGGCGGGATCTTTAAGCTGCTTTAGGGTGCATACACACATCCAATTCTGATTGGCCACCAATTTGAATACCAGGATCAGATTGTGCAGGTACGCTCTCATACTACATGGAGGCAGTAAAACTGGCCAATGAATATTGCATGTGTGTACAACTGGTACACACCTTCAATTTTGATTGGCTAATTTTATCTCTTCCATCTAGTATGAAGGTCATTAGATTTTGAATATCATGAACAGATTGTGGATAAGCCCTCCTACTACACAGAGGTGGTAAACTTGGTCAGCGTTTAGTCGGCTATTTTATCTGTTAAGGGACATCCGAAAAACAACTGTATCTATCCTCAGTCTCCTAAAAATGACCACTTTAGATATCCCCAGTTTTACTTTATAGCTTAAATCTAGTCTTTAAGTTTTTTTGTTTCCTTGTCTCTGCTCAATGACACCTTCATTGAAGTATGCCAGAGCTAAAATCTATGAAATATTGACCCTTTTTGTCTCTTTCCTGCTCTCAGAAGCCATTTACTGACAGGAAAGTGTTTTATGGCTGTAATTACTTATCAGTGAGGGTTATGCTATAGTCTGACCCGATCCCGATCCGGACAGAAACTGTCACTTGCATACCTGATGTTTAACTCTTTCAGGCAGAGAAAGGAAAAAAGAAACACAGCCTAGTTATTTGTGTGCTAGGCACTGTACATACACACGTCTATCTCATCATGTCACATGTCACCTCGGGTATCCTTTAAAACTACCATTGCTTCCAATTCAGCTAGCCAAAAAGCTCATAGCTCCATCTAAAGGGGGCCACACACTATGCAATCCCAAACGCTGCTGAAAGCTTTCGAGGGCTCCAGGCCTTAAAGAGAATCTGAAGTGAAAATATACTTAAGAGATAATAAATTGTATGTGTAGTACAGCTAAGAAATAGAACATTAGCAGCAACAAAAAGAGTCTCATATTGATTTCCAGTACAGGAAGAGTTAAGAGACTTCAGTTATCTATGAAAAAAGAGCTTCTCTGAACTTTTGACCCACAGGGTGGAATACAGTCCTGTTTTCTAAAGCACTTAAAGAGAACCAGAGATGAAGCACCCTCTTGTATTTTACCTTATAAATCAGTGGGAACATGACAGTAACCACCTAATCTGCTCTTTCATTGTTCTCTGTGTAATCTGACTGTTATCACCTCTGATAAGAAACCCCGACTGAGCATTCTGTCTAGCTTTGCTACGGAAAGATTATAGCTGAGTCTGTCTTCTCTGGTGTCTTTTCAAGCCCAAGCCTGCCCCCTTGTGGCTCTGCTATAATGACTCAGCAATAATTATTCCCAGCAAAGCCAGACTGAATGCTCAGTCCGGGATTCTTATCACAGCTGATAACAGACACTTTTAGCAATGAGGGTGAAACAGACAGCATGGTAAGTGTTTTCTCTAATGTTCTTACTGATATATATGGTAAAATACACAAGGGTGCTTCGTCTCTGGTTCCCTTTAAACAGCTGAGAAACAGCGAGAGGCGGCTTCAGATAAAGTTTTACTGCAGGGAAGTTCAGCGGGTCATTACTTCTTCATTGTTTATAGCTTAAAAGACAGAGTATTTAATACTTTTTTTCACATCAGTGTAACTTTAAGCCTGGTGCACACTTTCAATTATGATTGGCCAATCACTCACCGATTTTATCACCTCCATGTAGTATTAGGATTGGAGTTTACCTACACTATCTACTCATAGTATTCAATATCTATCCAAAAATGAAGAAGAAAAGCCAGTCGGGCACCAGTCTAATGCTTCAGTGACATTTGAATCCAAGGAGGTACAGCAAGATAACATTAGGAAGTGAACAAAGATGGCCCGACAGCCGTTTCGCAGGTTCGTTTGGCCTCTGACGAAGCAGGGGAACCTGCGAAACGGCTGTCGGGCCATCTTTGTTCACTTCCTAATGTTATCTTGCTGCACCTCCTTGGATTCAAATGTCACTGAAGCATTAGACTGGTGCCCGACTGGCTTTTCTTCTTCATTTTGGATTGATGTCCTCATTGGTGGTGAGCACAGTCTTCTTATCTTCAGTACTCAAGTCCTTTTTCCAACGAGCAACATGTGCCAGTCACTTCTTTCCTCTCTGTGTAATAGTATTCAATATCTGTTGACTCTCATAAACATAGAGGTGGGAAAATTGGTGAGTGATTGGCCAATCGTAACTGAAAGTGTGTATCAGGCATAAGTGCTGTGTGTCACAGTAATCTACGGGACAGTAAATTTAGGCGATTGTTAATAGTAGTTTTTTTTGTTGTTGTTGTTTTTGGTATGACGGTTAGCGATTGCTGGAGAACAATAACAGGGGGTACCTCAGGGGGGCGTTTGGATTCTGACGCTGTTACAAAACATCCAAAAGGGTGACCGGCCATTACAGGGGGCGGGACACATTGGCAAACGTCAGGCCAGATGCTCGTATGAGTCCGTGGTGTTCCCAAACACAACAAGAAAAACTCGAGGAGGTATTGTAAAAATGCATACACATCCAATTTTGATTGGCCAATAACTGACCAATTTCTCCCACCTCCATTTAGTATGAGAGCCAACAGACTTTGAATACTATGAGCAAATTGTGGAGGTAACCCTCCTACTACATGGAGGGGGTAACATCGGCCAATCAATATTGGATGTTTGTACCAGGCTTCACACTACAAGCTAAAGTTCATTTTTTAGACAGAAAAACTTGCAGACAACTGTAAAAATAAAAAAAAAAATCAGGTGACCGGTTGCAACGCTGCCCAAAACTTATAACAAAAAACATTTCCCAAGAGATAGGAATTAAAAAGTAAACACTTTCATCTTGTGTTTCACATGAAAGGTTAGCGGGCCGGGGAAAGAAAAGGGGGGGGGGGGGGGAAATGGGAGAGAAAAACGAGAAGGAAAACATTACAGTACAAGAAAATCAATAAATAAAATACTTACGGCTGGAATGTCTTCATCCAGCTGGTCTTCAGGATCATCTGAAAACAGAGGGAGAAAGCTGTGAATAAGTGATGCTGGGTTCCGGCACGCGGGAGGTCGGGTGCGCCCGTCATTCGCAGTCCGTGAATAATCCCGCGAATGTGAAGAGAGCCCGATCTGCTGTCATTACCAGCGCTGGAGACTCCTCTCTCAGAAAAGAGCGATGTGACTCGCAGCAGTTCACAATATTGGGATAACCAATAATGTAACCCACCCAGCAATACTAAGGGTGCATACACATCCAATTTTGATTGGCCAATTTCACCACCTCCATGTAGTGTGAGGGTTTACCTAAACAATCTGCTCATAGCATTCACAATTTGTTTGCCCTCCTACTACATGGAGGGGGTAAAATTGATCAGCAATCGGCCAATCATAATTGGACGTATGTAGCCATGAAGCAGGAAATTTGGGCAACAGCGGGTGTTTGAAGAAAATGGCTGCCGCACAGGGCTACACTAGAGCACAGTGGATAACTTGGCAACTGCCAATAAAAATAGTTTTTAGGCGACAAAGGCGGTGCAGATATTATTATTATTATTTAGTATTTATATAGCTCCGACATCTTCTGCAGCACTGTACAGAGTATACAGTCAAGTCACTAACTGTCCCTCAAAGGAGCTCACAACCTAGTCCTTACCATAGTCCTATGTCTATGTATGTATCATGTAGTGTGTGTATCGTAGTCTAGGGCCAATTTAGGGGGAAGCCAATTAACTTATCTGTATGTTTTTGGGATGTGGGAGGAAACTGGAGTACCCGGAGGAAACTCACACAGACACGGGGAGAACATACAAACTCCTTGCAGATGTTGACCTGGCTGGGATTCGAACAAGGGACCCAGCGCTGCAAGGCGAGAGCGATACCACTAGAACACCATGCAGCGGGGCGGTTAGGGTTAGTCATCGATAGAGGGAGGGCTCTGTGCAGGGCCGTCATCAGAAAGTTTTGGTCTTCATACTGGACAAACCTACTGCCCCCCCCCCCTCACTCCCCTCTGCCCCCCCTCACTCCCCACTCCCCTCTGCCCCCCACATGGCAAATCACAATCACTGAAGGCCTGAGCACACTAACGGTCTGTGTGTCCGCTTTCCACGCTCTCCCGTGGCTGGGAGCGTTCTGCACATACTCAGTTCATTAAAGAGACACTGAAGTGAAAAAAAAACCCGTATGATATAGTACGGATAATGAATAGAACATTAGCAGCAAAGAAATGACCCTCATATTTTTGTTTGCAGTTATATATATTTATTTATTTTTATAGCATTGCATCATGTTGTCATATTTGCACTTTGCTCTGTTTTATAATTTAAAATGCAGAGTGTGGTTAGCAGAGCTAATGACCCTTTGAATCTCTCTACTTGATGAACCTTATCAGAAGCTGCCTGTCACTGTTTCTTTGATGTATTGTGCTCCAGAAAACAGGGCAGCTCAGAGAAGCTCTTTTGCATAGATAACAACTGAAGTTTCTTAACTCTTCCTGTACTGGAAACAATATGAGACTCATATCTATGCTAATAATGTTCTATTTCTTAGCTGTACTACACATACAAATCATTATATCATAAATGCATTTTCACTTCAGATTCCCTTTAAGACTGCAACGAACGAGCGCGGCCCAGTACAGTGCATGCGGAGTGCCCCGCAGTCCAGCTGGATTGTACAGGCTTCACAGGAACACAACGGATGGGACTGGAAGTGTATTGAGGGAGCTGTTTGGACTACAGAGGGCTGGAAGGAGTCCCAGGTAAGTAACATCCTTTTCTTCCATTTCTCTCAGGTTTCCTTTATTCACTAACTGACTAAGGTAACTCCTGGATGAGCCTCCCAGCACCTCTCACCACCGTAATGGGCAGCAGGAAGGACAGACACAGACTGCAGGTGGGGCCCATACGTGGCACTGTTCACTGAGCCCCAGATTCTCTCGGGCCCCACACAGCAGTCCCCCCTGTGATGCCCTAGAGGCGGCCCTTTCTCTGTGTAGGAATAGAGGTTAGCGATTGTACAATGTCATAAAAATGACTGATAGTCTGCTGTTGTATTATTGCACCGGCATCATGGCTATCCTCAGAGAAGACTCTGCTGCTGCTCTGTTCCCTGATACTCTTATTAGATGTACACATATGTTCAACCTGAGGCCTGGTGCACACCAAGCGGTTTTGGTAGCCTTTTCAAAACCGCTGCCGCCTGTGAAAACGCATGGCTAATGTATCTCTATGAGATGGTGCACACCGGCGATTTGAGGTTTTTAGCAAATTGCAAACGTGGCTCCTGCTGCATTTTTGCGGTTTGCGGATGCGTTTCTGCCTCAATGCAAAGTATAGGAAAAGCGCAAACCGCTCTGAAAAACGCTAGATCAGAGCGGTTTTCCAGGCGTTTTTGTTACAGAGGCTGTTCAGTAACAGCTTTACTGTAACATTATATGTAATCTGCTACACAAAAACGCTCCAGAAAACGCTAGGTATGTGTAGAAAACCTCTCTATGCCTAGAATCGCTCTGAAATCTGCTCCAAAAACCTCCATCGTTTTGCGGATCTGCTAGCGGTTTTTGGTGTGCACTGGGCCTCATGCTGAAAGTGCCCAGGCTTTATTCAGAATCAAATTGCTTGTTTTGATAGTTGTCCTTTCATTCACACTATGGGTTTAATTCATCAAGCAGAGCTGCTAAAGCAGCGCAGCTCAACGAGAGGAGCGGGAGTTGTGCGCATGCTACGCGCAGTAGTGCAGAGTAGCGTGCGCTGATAACCCACACACCCACGCTCCTTGTAACTAATGGCCGCTTCACTCATCCTGCACTGAGCCCCGACAGGTCCAGTGGCACTCTAGGACATGATTCCAGCACTTTGATTGGCCCAATAGGCTGCCTGTAATTTGAAGAGGCTGCTTTTAATTTGCGTGTGGGATAAAAAAAAAAAAAAGTGTGCCAGCAGTATATATATATATATATTTCTTTACATCCCACCTTCTTCCCGTAGCTGCGCGCTGGCATATCGGGGGGCATTTGGTTGTGATATATTATCACAAGGGCTCAGGGAGGGCTTACACTTGCCAGCCAATAAGAAATAAGCTTGTATGTAAATCCCCCTAATGAGAATGAGCCCCGAGTGTGAACTGGCCTGCCGCAGCTGAGACAGCCAATAGGAAATCAGCTTGTATGCAAATCACCCTGAGTGAGAATGAGGGGGGGGGGGGGGTCAAAGAGATGCAAATAATTCTGAGTTGATGCAGGATTATGCAAATAGTAGATGCAAATTAATTCAGCTTGAAAATGGACCAATCAAATCTTAAGGTGGAATCTGATTGAAGTTGCATAAATCTGCCTCCACTATTTGCATAATCCTGCATCAACTCGCCATTACTTACATCTGATTGACCGTCCGTACTCAGTAAGATCGCATAGTCTGATCACCTGATCTCTAATGGCCTGCACACACTGCTGCGCTTGCGCTGCGTTTTTGAAAAGTGTATTCGATTTTTAAATCGCAAAGCCCAGGGGCGTTACTAGGATCCGAAGAGATCCCAGGCACTTTTGGGCACGCCAGCTGGAAAATGGGTGTGGCCATGCACAAGAATGTGGGTGTGGTCATGGGTGGAGCCAAATGTACATAACCTTGACAGCAGTCTAAGTAGGCCTGCCCAGCAAAATGTTGGATGAAGCCCCCTCTCCATTCATACAAAAAAATGCAGCATATCACATAATTAGGCAGTGCCACTTAAACATAACTAGGCAATTTCCTGGCTTCTGTGCTGGCTGCCTGGTCTGGCTTTCTGCTGGGTGGGCTGGCCTCCCTCCAGGTTGTCTGGCAGTCCCCCCATAGCATTCCCTGACCTTCTCATGGACCCCCTCCCATGCTCCCACAGGCCTCCTATTCAGGCACCACAACTCCCAGCATGCCTCCATAAAAGAACCACATCTCCTTGCATGCCCACATAGAGGCACCATAGCATCCAGCATACCTCTGATTGATGCACTACAGCTCCCAGCATGCCCTCCATTGAGGTAACATAGCTGACCCTGCCTGGGATATATCCGGGGCACGCCAGAATAGATCCGGGGCACGTGCCAATGATGTTTGGGGCTAGGCACGCCCCTGACAAAGCCTTCATGAGAATAGAAAAATCGCATTGCACCAGTGTGTACAGGTCTTTGCGATTTTCATGATTTTTCAAAAGACCTTGCGATTAAAAAACGCATGCGATATTAAAAGCGCAGCGCAAGCGCAGCAGTGTGTACAGGCCCTCAGATGTCTTTCTAATGGTGGCCATACATGGTACAATTTTTTTTGTCCAATCTTACCATTTCTATAAAGTATAAGGGTAAATTAAGTAAATATACTGAAAAAATAATTTAGGCAGTTCCCTTATATTACATAGAAATGGTAAGATTGGATGAAAAAAAAATTCTAGCATGTATGGGCACCATCTGAAGGCAAATTTCTATTTTTCATAGAATTTAGTAAGATGGCTTTTTGGTCCTTTGTAGCCATTTACACACTCCTGGGAGTTCTGGTTCACCAGGAGCTCTCTGGCTACCATGTAACTCTGGGTGTTTCATGTCATACTCCATAGAGCCACATTTATCCATGCCATGCACTGATGAGCATCAACCAATCCGAAACAGTCTGTATGCATGTTGGATTATTATGGCTCTGTACAATTAACAAGCTGACACATCACTGCATTCCAGCGGTTCTGGAGGTGTGGCTAGCTTACAGGGACAACAAAGGGATGATTTGCATATTCAGCAGTGATGCACTGGGAGACATCATATGCTCACTCCAACCTGAATTATTGCAAATACCTTCTGTTTTAAGAAGGCACATTTCTGGCTTCCTGAAGGGGGACTCAGGAGTGATTGATGATGGACAGAAGAGCAGCCAATCTGCGTTTGTAGATAAAGATTGGTAAAGACAGTTTATCAGGTGTAAATCATGCCGACTGGCATGGAAGTAGAAAGTTACACACATTAAATTTTTATTGGCCTGTGGTTGTCCAATTTTACCACCTTCATGTAGTTTTAGAACTTACCTACAGAATATGTTCACAGTATTCAAAATCTGTCCACCCCCATACATGGAAGAGGGAAATTGGCCAGTGATTGGGCAATCAAATTTGGATGAGTGTATGCTCCCTTAAACCTCTATCATGTGGGCAGCTGCAGGCAGTGCCCCAATTGGATGCGTGAGAGCCCTGGGGGTGGGCATTCGTTCCATGGAGCCACATCTCTGACGTGATAGGGGGTTTGATTTGCTGCCTGGCAACCGCTCAGACACAGCTGGGATTAGGCCAATCAATCAATCAAAAGGACACTTTGAATGAGCGACTGAGGGGAAGGGGACCCTCAGCTCCTCTAGTAAAGGTGTCCGTCCTGGTTCATGTTTCTCCAGAGTGAATTGATCTGACTGAATGGATCTACCATGATCGAAGCTGAAGGGCTAAGGGCTTTGCTTAGGCGTACTGCCCCTGGAAGTGGCGCTCCAGGAGTACCCGAAAAACCTGGGATGTGGCAGATCCCGGGTGGAGTAGAGTGCTTAGGTCTGTACTGCCCATATGCATTGCCAACTAAGCTCCCCGGCCTTTTGGCTAGGGAAGGTGCGGAATTTTTTATAACGCCGGCCGTAAGGTCGGGGCCAGCTTGCTGCCACCGGGGACTTCGGTACCTGCTCGGCTCCCTCTCGGGGGAGCCACGGACCATATGGGCGGCCACATGGCCCAGGCCCTGTGGGTAACCACTGGGCAGGTCAGGGTCCTCCAATCCTTCGGGTGTCGGAGGAATCCATGTACCCCCTGCACCAAAGGCAAAGGGGGAGGTTCCCTTCGGGGAACACCGGAAAGGGCCCTGCTTTTGTGGGTCCTGGGGCTGCTCATGCACGTTTTTTGTGGGGTGTTTATGCACTTCCACTTTTCCCGTGCATGGGCATAAAGCCTTGCTTACTCCGGGCTCCTGTTGCATGCAACAGGAGTCAAGAAAGCTTAAAAAAAAAATGCGCTCCCTGCTGCTGTGAGCTGGAGTCTCGGCCGGGGGGCGCGAGCGAGGAGGGTGGACAGAGCAAGCGGCCCAGTTTGAGGTTTGGAATGAGACCAGTGAGGCGTTGGGGACACACAGTTCAGGCCTTGTTCACACTGGATGCGTTCAGAAACGTATTTAAGTGTCTGATTTAAAAAAAACGTGTTTATTATGTGCGTTTCAGTGCATTGCTTTTTTTAAGTGGACCCATGCGTTTTACATGCATTTTCACTCAGCAGGTTTTGCTTATTTGATGTAGCCGTTGTCAATAAAGATTTTGTACGGTCTGCGGTGTTTGTACGGCGGCATAATGCCGAGACTCGGGCTGCAGCTCGGATTTCCGGGTCTCGGCGAGCCGCTGACGTCAGTGGAACGCAGAGTGGTTCTCAGAGGCCATTGGATAAGCGGAGGATGCGTTCCCAGTACGCGCTCCGCAGATGTAAACAGTAGCTCACGTGTGCCCTGATGCTGAATGATTATTGGTTGGTTTTCAATTCTGTTTGTGTTGATTGGTTAGCTCTTGTATTTAAATCCAGTGAGCGCCCCCAGTCATCGCCCGTGATAGCATTAGCTTTGGCTCGGTATGCGCTCACTACCTCTGCTTGATTTCCTGTTGCCGACTTTTGCCTTGTATCCTGACCACGTTTATCTCTGCTGGATTCCCTGTTGCCAACCTTGCTCTTTTACCTGGACTACGCTTGCCTGCTGCCTGGTTTGACCTTCTGCTTAGACACGGATTTGCATGAACACTGCCTGGACCGACCTTGGATTGCTTGACTACGCTATCTCTGGAAAGTAATACCTGGACTGCCTTGCTACTCACCTGGAACTCCTAATACTGTGCTGTCATCTGATTGACTGGTTTAGATCCACAAGGCCTCAGGTGACTATTACATATATACTTATATTACTACTGTGCCAATTGCTTGCCAAGTATAATCAGGTTCTGTTTGGTGGATTACTACCTGTCAGCCTGTATGCTACACCTACGGTACCTGCAGGGTGTATTGTAGTATTGTGTTAGGCAGGAGTTTGCGCAGTTGTTACGGGCGGGGCTCTGGGTCAGTCATATGAGCATATGGTCTGAACTGTAGTCATTGACCAGACAGGCCTGACAGATTTGTTTTCATTTGAAAATGTTTTTTTTTTTTTTTTTTTTAATTAGGGGTAAAAAACGCATCTCCAAAGCGCATTACTATTTTGCTTCTATGCGCTAAAAAAGCTGCACCCATTTACTTGCATTGCTTTGCGCATCACAGCGCAACCATGTTTATCAAACGGACAGTAACAAAGCGTAGAGGTGTGAACTTGTTACATTAGAATCAATGGAGAAAGCTGTACCTAGCTAAGGGCACAGCAACGTCCCTGGTGTGAACCAGGCCTGAGTTCAGGCATCCTGGAACCGGAGCAGTGCTTTTCAGCGCTGCTAGATTTGGGCGCAGCCAGCGCCGCCATAGACTGTAATGGGAATCAGTCTATAGCGGCGCTCAGTGAGGAAGGTCGGCTCCGTCAGAAGACGGAGCCGAAGTTGCTTAAAAAACACAATAATTCGGCCTCCAGCAATCGCTGGAAGCCGAATTATTTCATTCCCCCACTATCCATGTCGCCCTGGAGGGGGAATAGTAATTAAAACGCCCCGGACTTGTGCAGAAGCAGGACCAGCCATTTAACAGCTGGATCCTGCGCCCAAGTCTACCAGCGCCGTATTCAAATGTACGCCCTGGAACACTTCTTACAACTGCATGCCATTTTACCACAGAGCAGAAACCGCATACGAACTTGCAATATAATGGCTGTCTATCGGCTGCTTAAAAATAGCATTGTGTGAATCGTGTTGCGATTTTATGTGCGTTTTACTATCGCACAGCAAGTTCATTCTTCCAGCGTAGGCAGGGGTCACACTTGGGAAAGCGCAGGTGAAATCGCACGGCAAAATGTTATGTTCCTAGTGTTTAAACATAGGCAATTGTTACAGTAGCTAATGACTATCAACGACAAATCGCATACAGCGTGTGCTGAAGCAGTACGGACCAAAATCACACAAAACGCAGCGGTTCCTGAAGTCAGCAACCAATTCGCAAAGGAATGTGGAAAAGTAGTGGATGTTGTCAAATTTTGTCCCCGCCGCCAAAACGCAATGCAGAATTGGGGGGGATTTAAGGGTGAGCAGAAATCGCTGAACCCATAGGAAACCATTATGAGCTTGCAATTTCGCCTTGCCGCAAAATGCACGCGATCCAGCAGGAAATCTCACAGGGAAATTCTGCTAATGTGGCTAGGTTTCAGATAGGTTGTAGTAACCCACACCCACACTATTCAGCCAATCAGAACGCTTTGTGCAGGAGAGAGCGCTGTGATTGGAGAACTGTTCCCGATGCTAATCTAGTTTAGCGGACCTAGCAGGAAACCTCATAGGAAACGGTTCTCCAATCACAGCACAGAGATTTGTGATTGGCTGAATAGTGTGGGCGGAGTTAACTACAACCTATATGTAACCTAAAAGCTTGAGAAGGTTCCGCCCATCCAATCACATTAGCTGATTTTTCCCATGAGGTTTCCTGCTGGGTCTCAGAAATTAGACTAGCGCCCAGGGGCGTAGCAATAGGGGTTGCAGAGGTAGCCACCTCATCGGGGCCCTTGGGCCAGAGGGGCCAACCCTCAACTGCAGTATTAGCTCTTTACTGGTCCTGTGCTGGTGATAATCACTTCTATAGATACTTTGAATAGTGGTGATCATTAACAAACTGTTCCCCACCCCCTTCAGGTTTTAGGTGCGCCGTATCAATTCATATATATAAAGTGCTGGGGGGGGGGGGGGCATATATAACTTGCACCAGGGCCCCTAGCTCCTAAGCGACGCCACTGCTAGCGCCTGCGTGTGACCCCTGCCTGGCGGTATTTCTGCACAGACAAGCGAGTTCTCAGCCTCACATCCAGGCCCTGTCCAGCATTACCCACTAAAGTTGTAAGTTTATTTCTTCTACAAATTAAACAGTAGGAATGATCGATGTTATGCAAATATGTCTGAATTTATGCAAATTTGTATGCAAATATATGCAGTTTGAAAATAGACCAATCAATTTAATCCCAGGTTTAAATTGATTGGTCCGTTTTGAAGCTGCATGTATTTGCATAAAAAAAAATTGCATACATTTGCATCAACTTGGAAATATTTTTTGATTGATTGATCATCCCTGTCTGGCTAGGAACACACTAGGCAGAATGGCATCTGCGGTTTCCATAGCACATAGTGGATTCTGCCTAGTGTGCTCCTACCCCTTAGCAGCGCTGGGCTGGAGTTCTGCAGGGGTCCTGATCAGATTCAGAAGCTGCTGATCGCTCACCTGGCAGCTTTATAAATTAATCAGCAGATCCTGAACCTGATCAGCTCCCTGCAAAGCTCTGTCACTCCCACTAATTCCATTCCCTGCAATTATAGCACACCTGAAATGAGAGGGATATGGAGGCGGACATATTGATTTCCTGTAAAGGGAACCTAAACTGAGAAGGATATGGATTTTTCCTTTAAAAATAATACCAGTTGCCAGACTCCCCTGCTGATCCTATGTCTCTAATACTTTTAGCCACAGCCCCTGAACAAGCATGCAGCAGATCAGGTGCTCTGACTGAAGTGCGACAGGATTAGCTGGATGCTTGTTTCAGGTCTGTGATTCAGACACTACTGCAGCCAGAGAGATCAGCCGGACTGCCAGGCAACTGGTATTGTTTAACAGGAAATCAATATGGCAGCCTCCATATCCCTCTCATTACAGAAATGTCCGTACACATGAACGCTTGTGTTTATTGGCCGCCTTCTATCAGACGCCTCTCACTAACAATGCGTAAAACGTTTCTCACCGTCGGAGTCATCGCTGGAATCTGACACCTCCACATCGATCTCTGCCGCGTTTTGCCCCAAATTCCTCTCCAGCTCCTCGATTTCCCGCTGGATCTTCTCCCTCTCCGCCTTCAGATCGCCGGCCGCCATGATGCTTCTGCAAAGTAGGAAAAGGCAGAAAAATACATTAAAGTGGACCTGACCTCAGAACTTCCTCTCTGCTATAAAAGATAAGCAACAGCATAATAACCTTTAAAGATAAAACATGTCATTGTTGCAGCTGTTACAAATCCTGCAATAAATCTGCAGTGTGTCTCCTTCCTGCTTTCAGGGAAGCAAACATATTGTTAACATCCCGTGTTTACATATTAGCTGCCCAGGCAGCCAGCTGACACAGCTGAGAGATGAAATTACACTGGTGATTAGTCACAGACGAGCGGGGATTAGACAGGCTAAACCCTCTAAATACATAGAGGGTGCATTTCTCTGTTTTCCTTCTGTCCTGTGCAGAGTTCAGGTCCAAGCAAAGAAAGGGTATAAAAACAATGAAACACTATTATAAAGTTAGTAAAGGGAAGTGGAATCTTTCTGCTTTTCCCTGGTAAGAGACAGGAGTGATTGGGGGGGGATGTGAGATGGAGGAAGAGGGGGGACACAGCGTATAACATGGCCTACCTCTGCCTGCAGCCCTGTGTGTGTGCTGGAGGAGCAGCGAGGCATGCTGGGTAATCCTATGCAAATGCTTCTGCTGTGTCACACTGCCTGGGAGGGGAGTGGCCAGACACAGATCTGCATGTGTTACCCACAATGCCTTGCAGGCCTCCAGCTCTCACACTGCAGGGAATGGATTGTGCAGGAGAGGGAGGGGGAGTGAGGCGGGGGTGGGGGACAGAGTATTGTCTGCTCTGCCTGATAGACATAGCATGAGAGGGGGGAGGGAGGTGGCAGTGATGGCCGTACATTGTGCTCACAGAACGGTGTGACCTGCTGACTTCAGTAACAACTTGTTCACACTAGGGATGGTTTTGTCATTTTTTTTTTAAAGTGCTGGTGATTTTCAAGACTGCCCTGAAATTGCTTGTGCAATGATTTTGTATGAGAGAGTTCACATCTGAGTGGTTAGTTTCCAATCCGCTCAGATAAGCGGTGTTTGCGCCATTTTAGAGTCAATTCCGCCTCAATAATGGGCTCTATTCTCAAAAGCATGTGCGGTATTTTTTATTTGTGCGGAAATTAAGCGCATGCGGAAAACGCCGCAAAATTTCCAGATTCACTAATATTTTCCGCATGTTTTCCGCATGCGTGAAAAAAGATGCGGAAACAGGCATTATTCATGCGGGAATCATGCGGTAAAAAGGTCGCATGAAAAAGTGTTTAAAAAAAAAAAGTTAAAGTCCACCAAGCACAGCCCTTAAGCCTCCACACTTCATTACAGTCAATGGGATGCGGAATATATCACCTACTTCTTGTAGGTGATAAAAATTCGGTAATTAACGAAGAAATGATGCGCCTGAACATCTTTGAGAATTGATCTTTTATTGCGGAAAATACCGACTTTTGCGGAAATTTTACCGCATGAATCCCGCACTTTTATCACACTTTTTCCGCATGCGGAAAAAACATGCGGAACATTTTGAGAATCCCAACTTGCCGGTATTTTGGGTGCAAACTTCCCGCATGTACTTTACCGCATGCGGAAACTCATTGAGAATAGAGCCCAATGGAAGGTGTAGGAAAAATGCTCACAAAATCGCTTTGTGCAGCGATTGTGTGAGCGCTTTTAACAATAAATACATTGTATTTTATTCTTTTTGAAGTCAGGAAGTGAAAAACCGCAATCACTCTGCAAATGCGCTTAACAAAACCGTCCAACGCACAGAAATCGGAAAAACAAATCGCCTCAAAAAACTCTCAACGCACACGCGAGCAAAACGCAATGTGAACGAGGGCCTCAGAGCTTGATCACACTAAGGGCATTTTTGGCTTTTTATGAGCGCAAGCAATTTTCAAGATCGCCCTAAAAACGCTTGTGCAATGATTCCTTATGAGAGTGACCACATATGAGCAGTTCAATTCTGATCCGCTCAGCAAAGCGCTGCCTGTACCATTTCCGGGGTGATTTGCCTCAATGGAAGGTATAGGGAAATGGCAAACACTTGAAAAAACGCTTTGTATACCGACTTCCCCAGCGCTTTTAAAAATAAATACATTGTATTTATTCATTTCCAGGTTAAAGAGTTCACTTCCTCACGCAAGTGAAAATCAAATCACTCTGCAAAAACGCTTCGAAAAGCGTTTTACAAAAAATCGCAACGTGCTGGGAGGCGCTAAAAATAATCGAGCACAAAATCGCAAAACTGGCGCCAGCAATTGCGATTTTAGATGTAAACAAGGCCTAAACGTATTCATACAAATCATCAACAGATCTCTGATTGAGACCTGGAACCTACTACAAACCGCTTTCCCCATCATTAACATTTTTAATTAACGATTTGTAGGCGATTTCATAAGCATTTTCCAGTGATCTTGGGAGCGATTTTAAAAAAGTGTAAACTTTTTACCAGCGATTGTGTAGTGATTTGCGATTTTAATTCTGATTGGTCCTTTCAATTTATTATAATTTTTTTTTACAGTTTGCAGTAACTTAAAAATCGCAAACAAATTGCTATGCGCAGCGATTCATGAGCGATTTGCCAGGGCTTCAAGACTTTACATTGAAGCGCAAATACTCCCAAAATGCTGCATGTCCTGCGATGGCGATTTTGCTGATCGCAATCCCTACTGTGGGATTTGTTACATTTATTTACATTGGCAGAGCGTTTAGGGAAATCGATAGCGATTTAAAGTGATCCCTTAACGCTCAAAAAAGCTCTCTAGTGGGTCCCAGGCCAGCCCCCAGGGTAGGAACACACTAGGCAGAATCGCATATGCGTTTTATACTATGTGCTATGGGGAAAACTCATGCGATTCTGCCTAGTGCGTTCCTACTCTCAATCACATTGAAGAGATCGGTTGGCTGCCTATACACCAGCATTCCTGCATGATCTCAGCATGATATTTCTAGGGAATTGGATCCTGCTGCATCCGCTGCCCTCCCCCTCCTCCCGTCCAATGCAGTATTCTTTACCTGTCCATGTTAATCAGGCGTGCTCTTGGTGCCACCGATTTGCATCCAATAGTAATTATCGAATCAGGCGGTCGATCGCTCGCCAAGTCAATGCATGTATGATTACCTTTAGGCTGCTTTCACAGTTGGACGTTACAGGCGCACGTTAGAGCAGCCAGTAACGCAGCCCACCGCACAGCAATGAAAAATCAATGGGCTGTTCACAGTGCCCACGTTGGTTTTTTTTTTTTTTTCATTTTATGGGCGGAGAGGAGGCGGGGAGAGGCCGCTACGTAGCCAGGCACATGGCTACTTGGCATTCACTTAGGGTTG